>NC_086454.1:93227210-93489710 GCF_028390025.1 Pseudophryne corroboree | reverse complement strand
TCAGGAATTTGGGACTGGGACAGTTGTTGCTTTTGCAATCCTAGCAATTGAAGTATCCACTCTGGGAGTAGTTTCCCATAAACCCAAGTCCTCCTGTGCAAATGGGTATGTGGAAACAAATCTCTGTATCACCGGTCAGGTGTCTGCCATGCCTCACCTAGGAATTCCTTTAACTGGAACATGGAAGGCAAAAGGACAGTCTGCTTCTTTGACTTTTTAAGGAGAGAGACCACTGGAACCACAGGCGGGGGGGAGGGTGACACAAAGATCCCGATTACCGGCAGAGCCACTTGTGCAACAGCCACCCGGGCCCTGACTGGGCTTAGGTAATTTAGCATGGCATATGGAGCAGGTGTTGTACACCACAGAGCCCCCAGCAGCTTTGGCCTCAGGACATTTTTCAGATATATTGAAAGAAAAATAGACAAACCAAAATGTTGCCGAACACAATCAAACACAATGAAGGAGAAACAGCCGAGACCAAATTCTAACTGACAAACACAGGAAAACAAAGACTGCTCTTAGACTGACGGGACAGAGGGGCAGATTTACTAAGCCTGGTGAAGTGATAAAGTAGAAGGTGATAACGCACCAGCCAATTAGCTTCTAACTGCTATGTCACAGGCTGGGTTTGAAAAATGACAGTTAGGAGCTGACTGGCTGATGCGTTATCACCTTCCACTTTATCACTTCACCAGGCTTAATAAATCTGCCTCAGAGAGAGATAGAAGCTCCATTCAGAGAGAAATACTGCTGTGTTCAATAACAGACAGGAGAACGCCGGCACACACACAGCATAAATATATTATCAGCCACTGCAACCTATTCACAAAGATTGAGGATATACAGTGTTTCAGTGTGAGATAAAGAAACACTACACTACTGATATATTAAGCTCCCCACAGTGCCCCCAGCAGAAACATTATCAGTAGCAGCTCCTGCATCAGTAGTGTTATCCCTGCACTCAGCAATCAGTATCTAATACAGTCATTCCCAAACATGGTCCTCAGGAAGCACTTGTACCCCTTTCACATAGCCAATGCCGGATCCCACCCGGGAATTGGAAACGGGTCCTTCCAGGGTGGGATCCGGCATTGGACCCTTACAGCAGGCTTCCCGCACCGGCAAATATGCTGGGTTGGGTTGCCATAGCGGCGGGGGTCGGAGCTGGGAGATGAGCTCATCTCCGCGCCGCCTCTCCCTATGTAGTGAACGGGTCACGGGTCACGGGTCGCATTGACCCGGCAACCTGTTCACACTGCCACTGACCCGGTATTCAACCCAGGAATAACCCTTCTTATAACCCGGGTTGAATTACCAGGTCAGGCGACCCGGGAATTCTCCATGGGCCCTTTCACATCGCACATTGACCCGTGTCGACCCGGCAATATACCTGGTCGATACCGGGGTAATTTGTGCAATGTGAAAGGGGTATAATAGTCCAGGCTTTTAGTATAGCCATGCTTGGCCACAGGTGACTTAATTAGTACCTCAGTCAATATGTTTTAACCATCTGTGCTGAGCCATGGATATACTTATATCATGGACCCTTAGGCTGCCTTGAGGAGCGAGTTTGGGAACCACTGCTGTAATACAATAATCAATTGGAATCTTTGCTGGCAGTTATGCAGCCTATAGGTTTTTCAAATGGCACCCAACCATTAAGATAACAATCATCCAAGACAACAGAAAACCAGGAAAATGTCTGCGTGTAGAAACAAGAAGCAGGGAGGTTAATAAGTATAACTACCAGCCCCTGTGCTTATTCCCCTCAGAGAGGGTTCTTGCACCCAGGCTCCTCCACCTGCCAGGATGCAGCGTGGGTCAGACACAGTGTAAGATCTCACTGTACTCCCCTCCGGCCATTGGCGTTTTTATAATGGGTGCAATGGGTGCGGTGCACACAGGCCCCTGTGTCCAGGGGGGGGCCCACACCGCACCTATTTTAATACTTACCTTTCCGGAGTCCAGCACCGGGAGATGTGATCGGGCAGAAATCGCAGCCAAAATGGCCGCAGCGCATGCGCGGTAGCCAAATTGGTCTCCGGACCATGGTGGGCGCCATGTTTCCGGAGACCTGCGCATGCGCAGTAGACTCTGGCACAATGCCGGAGTCTACAGCGCCGTGAAGAGGAGGGGGCCCACCCGGAGGTGCACATGGACCCCCTCTGTAGAAGCGCACCTGCCTCCGGCACATCTATTATATACTAAAATGGCAGCAGACATGGTGGAACACAGCTCATAGTGCTCATACCTGCTTCCCTCTATCTGAGTTCTCATAAAGAATTCCCAATACAAAAACAAGGCAGCACATTTGTTAGCAGTTTGGCAAAACCATGGGGGGTAATTCCAAGATGATCGCAGCAGGAAATTTTTTAGCAGTTGGGCAAAACCATGTGCACTGCAGGGGGGGGGCAGATATAACATTTGCAGAGAGAGTTAGATTTGGGTGGGTTATTTTGTTTCTGTGGAGGGTAAATACTGGCTGCTTTATTTTTACACTGCAATTTAGATTGCAGATTGAACACACCCCACCCAAATCTAACTCTCTCTGCACATGTTATATCTGCCTCCCCTGCAGTGCACATGGTTTTGCCCAACTGCTAACAAAATTCCTGCTGCGATCAACTTGGAATTACCCCCCATGTGCAGTGCAGGTGCGGCAGATATAACATGTGCAGAGAGTTAAGGTCTATACACACTTAACGATATAATGAGCGACGTCGCTCATTTTCCCCCTCCTTGAGCGACGTCGCTCATTATATCGTTAAGTGTGTATGCCGCCAGCGACGACCGATGCGCGGCCCCGCGGGTCGGCAACGATCGTCGCTGTCGGTCAGGCATGCATGAAGGATGTGGACTGTCGTCCACGACCTTCATGCAGGGCTGGCGGGGGCGTGACGTCACTGAGCGATATGAGCGGTCATATCGCTCAGTGCGTACAGGCGGCCGCCGACCGGCCGGCCCGGGAGGGGGAAACGTTAGACGATGTCGCTCACAGAGCGACATCGTCTAATGTGTATGGGCCTTTAGATTTGGGTGGGTTATTTTGTTTCTGTGCAGAGTAACTGGCTGCTTTATTTTTACACTGCAATTTAGATTTCAGTTTGAACACACCACAGACCCCACCCAAATCTAACTCTCTCTGCACATGTTGCATCTCCCCTCCCCCTCCTGCAGTGCATTTGGTTTTACCCAACTGCTAACAAATTTGCTGTTACGATTAGATCTGAATTACCCCCAAAGCACGGCAGCACTTAAGCATAAGGATACAAACTAAATCTCATGAAGCTGCTTCTACCACAAGCTGAGGTTGCTGCCTACTCTACAGGTGCATAAAGTACACCACAGGTTCTCAAACTCGGTCCTCAGGAACCCACACAGGGCATGTTTTGCAGGTCACCCAGCAGGTGCACAGGTTTATTAATTACTCACTGACACATTTTAAAAGATCCACAGGTGGAGCTAATTAGTTCACTTGCAATTCTGTGAGGAGACCTGGAAAACATGCACTGTGTGAGGACCGAGTTTAAGACCTGTCCTATAGTGCAGTTCATCTCAATGGCAATATTAACGTTACCTCGCTCCCTATAGAGGTGGAAAATTAGCGCTGTTTGGCAACTGTAGTAAGCCGTAACATGCAGAGCCGGACACCATCGTGGAATATCACCTTGAATTTAATTCTCCCTGTTGAGGTTTCAGCAAATGCTAATGAAAATATGTCAGTGAGTTTTAAACAACTTTGCATTTTTCCTATAATGACAGTGAGCATTTACATTGTACGTATATAATAGAAGGTTGGTTGCACATGGCAGTCTAAGGTTAGTCTACACTCCGATCACTTACAAGGGAAACTGGCAGAGAAGGTTTTAAATGCATGATACTATATAAATGTCTCCCTTTTTGTTTGTAGGACATTGCTGAATTCGCTAACCAAACAGCCAAATCCACTCTGTCTAAAACTTCTGGTACGGCAAATGCAGAGAAAAGAAAGTTGAAGGTGAGTGAATTGGAAACTGAGATGTGATTGTGGGCCTAATCCAGACCTGATCGTATCAGCAAATTTGTTAGCAGATGGGCAAAACCATATGCACTGCGGGGAGGGGAAGGGGATGTAACATGTGCAGAGAGAGTTAGATTTGAGCGGGGTTTGTTCAATCTAAAATCTAAATTGCAGTGTTTAACCTGCACAGAAACAATATATCCCACTCAAATCTAACTCTCTCTCTGCAAATATTATATCTGCCCCCCTGCAGTGCACATGGTTTTGCCCAACTGCCAACAAATTTGCTGCTACGATCATGTCTGAATATGGGGGTCATTCCAAGTTGATCGCACGCTGCCGATTTTCGCAGCGCATCGATCAGGTTATTACTTCGCAAGGAGATTGACAGAAAGAGGGCGTTTATGGGTGTCAACTGACCGTTTTCTGGGAGTGGTAGGGAAAACGCAGGCGTGTCCAAGCGTTTGCAGGGCGGGTGTCTGACGTAAATTCCGGGACCAGACAGGCTGAAGTGATCGCAAGGGCTGAGTATGTTCAGACCTACTCAGAAACCGCAAAAAAAAAATTCGGCCCGCTCGGCTGCACATGGGATCACACAATTGCAAAGCGAAAATACACTCCCCCCGTGGGCGGCGACTATGTGTTTGCACGGCTGCAAAAAGCTAGCGAGCGATCACCTTGGAATGAGGGCCTTAGGCGCTGTAGCTGCACATATTGAGATTGAGCTCCCATACATTGGTAAAACATGAGAATTATATTTATGTATATCCTATTAATTCTACTAGCCTGTGTGTCCACGATATAGGTGTGAGACTCGGAACTCTATGGAACTGACACTGCTGGGAGGGGTCAAAGTGTTTTCATGGTTACTCTTTCAGATTTTAAGTCACCAGTCTACAGAGGGTGGTAAGATGGGGAGAATTCAGGAGGCATTTTTTAGAAATGCTTTGTGAAGCCGCATGGCCACCTAAGTGGCCTACATAGCAACTGGCATGAAGGTGATCGCTTTGATTACCCACGAATCTTACTCAACGTAAATATAAATAACGTTATATCACCATCCAGCCAATGTTATCCCTTGCTGTTGAAGCACACATCCATGATGACATGCAGTGGTCTGGGGTGGAACTCCCAGAGGCAATGGAGACGCCTGCCTCCGGGCTTCAAGCCCTGAAGGGGCACCTGATGTCCAGCAGCAGCTGTGTGACTGCTACTCTTCCAACTGAGCTCTGTGGCACACCTGCTGCTGCTGCAGAGTTAATCGACTCTGTCCCAGCAGCCCTGCTAATACATGCATTAAGGGACAGGATGGCGCCCGCCAGGTACTGCTAAGCCTGCGTTGCAGCAAGCGACAATGCAGCTACTGGGGCTGCTGGTCTGCGAGATGGGACCCACCAGTGAACGCTGATTCTGCATGCTGCAGACGGCTGAATCTTGTGAGTCTGACCCTGACCCACCCGCCATATATAATTTATACACACACACCATATTTATTTTCCCATTTTTTTTAAGGGGGAAGGCGTGGGGGGCACCAAACTTAAAACGTGCCTCTAGGAGACTGGGATGAACTTACTCCCTTGGCCATGGCTGTAGTCGGTTGGAAATGATTAAACAGAAAAAAAGATACATGTAATAAAGGAGAAACCACTGTAACTATCAGAAAGACAACACTCAACAAGAGACAGAAAAAAAGCACACACAAATGGTGGAAGTGGGGGCAGATGAAGAGAGAGAGAAAGAGAGACCGTAAAAGTGAGACAAACAACACACTAGATGAAAGAGGGAGGAGCATCAAGAAATAAAGTTCATGCAGCCTGCACAGAAGAAACAGCCTGTGAAGGAATCACATACAGGGAGAGGACAGTTAGGAAAATAACTACCCAGTTGAGATTCTTACCAGTCTTATGCAGGCCGTACATCCGGGTGCTGATTCCCTGATGCATGCTGTTGATCAAAAAAGCAGATCAGTGGTTTTTTTTTAAAGGGGCAATCATGTCCAACAAATAGCAAAAAAAGAAAAAGAAACCTCTGGCGCTCCTAGATAGGGTGGGAATAGTTGTGAGAGACTATGATGGTGTTTATGTATATAAAATTTATTTTATTTTGGGTATGATTGCATAATGGGTAGGCAAAATTTAACAACAATAATGCAAGATTTGTAGTTGGTATGTAAACCTAATATTATCTATGACTACCTAATGACAGTGCGAGTGGCTCTAAAACAAATATAAATATAAGTACATATGAATATATTTAAAACATGGGTTTAGAATGCAGTAAAATTCAGTGAAATTCAGTTGCATATGAATTAGGTAGTTCTGGAGACTGTGAACACCTTGCAGCTATAATCACCTTGTAGCTGTTTTAAGCAGATACAAATAGATACATTTTTGACACAGTAATTAAAACACAGTGTGGATGGAAACTGTTGCTAAAATGAATCCTCTGTTAGATAGTCTTTCCAGTGCATGCACAGTCTGGTAAAGGGGAGAGTACTGTTTTTCCGTTTCTAAAAGTTCCTTCTATTCTCGCTCCTGGTTCATGTATAAAATAATGTCCTTTACGTCTTGTTATATCGTCGGCTCTTAATTGATGAAACGGACTTACATGTCTTCGTCCCCTACGGTACTGGTGATCTCTTCTCCAGGTGGTGTTAGGTTGTGAGTGCCTTTCCTTCCGGAGCCGCGATGTTGCTGCAGGCGCCTGCAGTGCTGATCCTCGTGGAGCTTAGCGGCCGGCGTCTTCCCGGGGGTCAGGATCTCCGGATCTGAGGCGGGTGTGGGGGGGCGTGGTCCAACGCGTTTCACTCGGCTCAGAATGCCGTGCTTCGTCCCTTGGCCATGGCTATAGTCGGTTGGAAATGATTAAACAGAAAAAACGCGTTGGACCACGCCCCACGCCCCTGAAGAGCAGCTTCCTACCAGCGCGGCTCCTGCACGCTGGTAGGGAGCTACCCATCACTGTCCGGGTCGCAGCGCATGTGTATATATCTATATATATATCTATATATATATATATCTATATATATATATATATATCTATATATATATATATATATATATATATATATATATATATATATATATATATATATATATATATATACCCCAACAAATTCTTCCCCACCTGCGGCTCAGGTGTTATCAGGAACAAAACACAGGCGGCACTCCATGGACTTGTATTAGAAAACTTGTATCCAAAACTTAATGGTAAAAGTGCAAAATGTGCTCAAGAACAGCTTACAGCATCACACAACGTTTCAAGGATATAGCGCCTTTTCATCAGGTAGGGTAACCATAAAAAGTGAGAGAAATATGAACTGTATTACAATTAGGATGGCGCCCCGGCATCTATACTTTTACCCAGATTGCCGGATGACAAAATATTATGTATGTATGTGTGTGTGTGTGTATATATATATATATATATATTGGGAAAAGCGGATGAGATCCAAGCGACCATAGGTGGTACACATTCTAAGTGACTATGCAAAGGTTTTTTTCAAAACAGTTAGGGGATTTATTACAAAGAACGTTTAAGACAATTGCACATATAAAAAAAAAAGGTTATACATAAAAATACAACGTATGAGAATGTTTTTAAAAACTGTTGTCAAATTGTTTAAGAAACATTCCAAAGGGCATGTAAAAGACAAGGTAAAATGGTGCTAAAAAAAATTTTTGTACTAAAAATGAGAAATACAAGAAGCAACCGTTGGTCTAAAATTATACAGAAAAATTCATATATATAAAATATTCGGTATAGCAAAAAAGCAGCTTATCTGAGGATTTCAATTTGAAATCCTCAGATAAGCTGCTTTTCTCTGACGTCCTAGTGGATGCTGGGAACTCCGTAAGGACCATGGGGAATAGCGGCTCCGCAGGAGACTGGGCACAAAAGTAAAGCTTTAGGACTACCTGGTGTGCACTGGCTCCTCCCCCCATGACCCTCCTCCAAGCCTCAGTTAGATTTTTGTGCCCGGCCGAGAAGGGTGCACACTAGGGGCTCTCCTGAGCTTCTTAGTGAAAGTTTAGTTTTAGGTTTTTTATATTCAGTGAGACCTGCTGGCAACAGGCTCACTGCATCGAGGGACTAAGGGGAGAAGAAGCGAACCTACCTAAGTGGTGGTAGCTTGGGCTTCTTAGGCTACTGGACACCATTAGCTCCAGAGGGACCGAACACAGGCCCAGCCTCGGAGCTCGGTCCCAGAGCCGTGCCGCCGGCCCCCTTACAGAGCCAGAAGCAAGAAGATGTCCGGAAAAATCGGCGGCAGAAGACATCAGTCTTCAACAAGGTAGCGCACAGCACTGCAGCTGTGCGCCATTGTTACTCAGGCACACTTCACACTCCGGTCACTGAGGGTGCAGGGCGCTAGGGGGGGGCGCCCTGAGCAGCAATGTAAACACCTTGGCTGGCATAAATACACCACATATAACCCCCAGGGCTATATGGATGTATTTTAACCCCTGCCAGAACTCACCAAAAAGCGGGAGAAAAGGCCGCCGAGAAGGGGGCGGAGCCTATCTCCTCAGCACACGGGCGCCATTTTCCATCACAGCTCCGCTGGAAGGACGTCTCCCTGACTCTCCCCTGCAGTCCTGCACTACAGAAAAGGGTAAAAAAGAGAGGGGGGCACTAATTTGGCGCAGTTTTGATATTAACAGCAGCTATAAAGGGAAAAGCACATTTTATAGTGGTATTCCTGTCTATATATAGCGCTCTGGTGTGTGCTGGCATACTCTCCCTCTGTCTCCCCAAAGGGCTAGTGGGGTCCTGTCCTCTATCAGAGCATTCCCTGTGTGTGTGCGGTGTGTCGGTACGTTTGTGTCGACATGTTTGAGGAGGAAAATTAGATGGAGGCGGAGCAATTGCCTATTATAGAGTTGTCACCCCCTAGGGAGTCGACACCTGAGTGGATGAGCTTATGGAAGGAATTGCGTGACAGTGTCAGCTCTTTACGACAGACAGTTGACGACATGAGACAGCCGGCTACTCAGCTTGTGCCTGTCCAGGGGTCTCAAACGCCATCAGGGGCTTTAAAACGCCCGTTACCTCAAATGGCAGACACAGACACGGATACTGACTCCAGTGTCGATGATGAGGAGACAAACGTGACTTCCACTAGGGCCACACGTTACATGATTGAAGCAATGAAAAATTTATTGCATATCTCTGATAATACAAGTACCACTAAAAAGGGTATTATGTTTGGTGAGAAAAAACTGCCTGTAGTTTTTCCTGTATCCGAGGAATTAAATGAAGTGTGTGATGAGGCGTGGGTTTCCCCCGATAAAAAACTGATAATTCCTAAAAGGTTATTGGCATCGTACCCTTTCCCGCCAGAGGATAGGGCACGTTGGGAAACACCCCCTAGGGTGGATAAAGCGCTCACACGCTTGTCTAAACAGGTAGCACTACCCTCTCCTGATACGGCCGCCTTAAAGGAACCGGCCGATAGAAAGCTGGAGAATATCCTAAAATGTATATACACTCACACGGGTGTTATACTGCGACCAGCAATCGCCTCAGCCTGGATGTGCAGTGCGGGCCTGGCGTGGTCGGATTCCCTGACTGAAAATATTGATACCCTAGATAGGGACAGTATATTACTGACTATAGAGCATTTGAAGGATGCATTTCTATATATGCGTGATGCACAGAGGGATATTTGCCGACTGGCATCAAGAGTTAGCGCGCTGTCCATTTCTGCAAGAAGAGGTTTATGGACGCGGCAGTGGTCAGGTGATGCGGATTCTAAAAGGCACATGGAAGTATTGCCTTATAAGGGGGAGGAGTTATTTGGGGTAGGTCTATCAGACCTGGTAGCCACGGCAACTGCTGGAAAATCCACATTTTTTACCCCAGGTAGCTTCTCAACCTAAGAAGACGCCGTATTATCAGGCGCAGTCCTTTCGGCCCCATAAGGGCAAGCGGGCAAAAGGCGCCTCATTTCTGCCCCGTGGCAGAGGGAGAGGAAAAAGGCTGCAACAAACAGCCAGTTCCCAGGAACAAAAGCCCTCTCCCGCCTCCGCAAAGTCCTCAGCATGACGCTGGGGCTTTACAAGCGGACTCAGGCATGGTGGGGGCCCGTCTCAAGAAGTTCAGTGCGCAGTGGGCCCACTCGCAAGTGGACCCCTGGATCCTTCAGGTGGTATCTCAGGGGTACAAATTGGAATTCGAGACGTCTCCCCCTCGCCGTTCTCTAAAGTCTGCTTTACCGACGTCTCCCTCAGACAGGGAGGCAGTATTGGAAGCCATTCACAAGCTATATTCCCAGCAGGTGATAATCAAGGTACCCCTCCTACAACAGGGAAAGGGGTACTATTCCACACTATTTGTGGTACCGAAGCCGGACGGCTCGGTGAGACCAATTTTAAACCTAAAATCCTTGAACACTTACATACAAAGGTTCAAATTCAAGATGGAGTCACTCAGAGCAGTGATTGCAAACCTGGAAGAAGGGGACTATATGGTGTCTCTGGACATCAAAGATGCTTACCTACATGTCCCAATTTACCCTTCTCACCAAGGGTACCTCAGGTTTGTGGTACAGAACTGTCACTATCAGTTTCAGACGCTGCCGTTTGGATTGTCCACGGCACCCCGGGTCTTTACCAAGGTAATGGCCGAAATGATGATACTCCTTCGAAGGAAGGGAGTTTTAGTTATCCCTTACTTGGACGATCTCCTGATAAGGGCAAGATCCAGGGAACAGTTGGAAGTCGGAGTAGCACTATCTCAGATAGTGCTGCGCCAGCACGGTTGGATTCTCAATATTCCAAAATCGCAGCTGATCCCGACGACACGACTTCTATTCCTAGAGATGATCCTGGACACAGTCCAGAAAAAGCTGTTTCTCCCGGAGGAGAAAGCCAGGGAGTTATCCGAACAGATGCATCAGCGGATAATCTTGTCACCAAGGACAAGGGTGTCTCTCCTGTGGTGGTTGCAGAGTGCTCATCTTCTAGAGGGCCGCAGATTCGGCATTCAGGACTGGGTCCTGGTGACCACGGATGCCAGCCTGAGAGGCTGGGGAGCAGTCACACAGGGAAGAAATTTCCAGGGCTTGTGGTTAAACCTGGAGACATCACTTCACATAAATATCCTGGAGCTAAGGGCCATCTACAATGCTCTAAGCCTAGCAAGACCTCTGCTTCAAGGTCAGCCGGTGCTGATCCAGTCAGACAACATCACGGCAGTCGCCCACGTAAACAGACAGGGCGGCACAAGAAGCAGGAGGGCAATGGCGGAAGTTGCAAGGATTCTTCGCTGGGCGAAAAATCATGTGATAGCACTGTCAGCAGTGTTCATTCCGGGAGTGGACAACTGGGAAGCAGACTTCCTCAGCAGACACGACCTCCACCCGGGAGAGTGGGGACTTCACCCAGAAGTCTTCCACATGATTGTGAACCGTTGGGAAAAACCAAAGGTGGACATGATGGCGTCCCGCCTCAACAAAAAACCAGACAGGTATTGTGCCAGGTCAAGGGACCCTCAGGCAATAGCTGTGGACGCTCTGGTAACACCGTGGGTGTACCAGTCAGTGTATGTGTTCCCTCCTCTGCCTCTCATACCCAAGGTACTGAGAATCATAAGAAGGAGAGGAGTAAGGACTATACTCGTGGCTCCGGATTGGCCAAGAAGGACTTGGTACCCGGAACTTCAAGAGATGCTCACAGAGGACCCGTGGCCTCTACCTCTAAGAAGGGACCTGCTCCAGCAGGGACCCTGTCTGTTCCAAGACTTACCGCGGCTGCGTTTGACGGCATGGCGGTTGAACGCCGGATCCTGAAGGAAAAAGGCATTCCGGATGAAGTCATCCCTACCCTGATCAAAGCCAGGAAGGATGTAACCGTACAGCATTATCACCGTATTTGGCGTAAATATGTTGCGTATATCTCACATGGAAAGTGGTAATGCTGTTGGCCCTGGCTTCAGCCAGGCGTGTCTCAGAATTGGCGGCTTTATCCTATAAAAGCCCTTACCTAATTTTTCATACGGACAGGGCAGAATTGAGGACTCGTCCTCAATTTCTCCCTAAGGTGGTTTCAGCGTTTCACTTGAACCAGCCTATTGTGGTACCTGCGGCTACTAGGGACTTGGAGGACTCCAAGTTGCTGGACGTAGTCAGGGCCCTGAAAATATATGTTTCCAGGACGGCTGGAGTCAGAAAATCTGACTCGCTGTTTATCCTGTATGCACCCAACAAGCTGGGTGCTCCTGCTTCTAAGCAGACTATTGCTCGTTGGATTTGTAGTACAATTCAGCTTGCACATTCTGTGGCAGGCCTGCCACAGCCAAAATCTGTAAAAGCCCATTCCACAAGGAAGGTGGGCTCATCTTGGGCGGCTGCCCGAGGGGTCTCGGCTTTACAACTTTGCCGAGCAGCTACTTGGTCAGGGGCAAACACGTTTGCTAAATTCTACAAATTTGATACCCTGGCTGAGGAGGACCTGGAGTTCTCTCATTCGGTGCTGCAGAGTCATCCGCACTCTCCCGCCCGTTTGGGAGCTTTGGTATAATCCCCATGGTCCTTACGGAGTTCCCAGCATCCTCTAGGACGTCAGAGAAAATAAGAATTTACTTACCGATAATTCTATTTCTCGTAGTCCGTAGTGGATGCTGGGCGCCCATCCCAAGTGCGGATTGTCTGCAATACTTGTACATAGTTATTGTTACAAAAATCGGGTTATTATTGTTGTGAGCCATCTTTTCAGAGGCTCCTCTGTTATCATGCTGTTAACTGGGTTCAGCTCACAGTTTGTACGGTGTGATTGGTGTGGCTGGTATGAGTCTTACCCGGGATTCAAAATCCTTCCTTATTGTGTACGCTCGTCCGGGCACAGTATCCTAACTGAGGCTTGGAGGAGGGTCATGGGGGGAGGAGCCAGTGCACACCAGGTAGTCCTAAAGCTTTACTTTTGTGCCCAGTCTCCTGCGGAGCCGCTATTCCCCATGATCCTTACGGAGTTCCCAGCATCCACTACGGACTACGAGAAATAGAATTATCGGTAAGTAAATTCTTATTTTTTGCTATACCGAATATTTTATATATATGAATTTTTCTGTATAATTTTAGACCAACGGTTGCTTCTTGTATTTCTCATTTTTAGTACAAAAATTTTTTTTAGCACCATTTTACCTTGTCTTTTACATGCCCTTTGGAATGTTTCTTAAACAATTTGACAACAGTTTTTAAAAACATTCTCATACGTTGTATTTTTATGTATAACCTTTTTTTTTTTTTATATGTGCAATTGTCTTAAACGTTCTTTGTAATAAATCCCCTAACTGTTTTGAAAAAAACCTTTGCATAGTCACTTAGAATCTGTACCACCTATGGTCGCTTGGATCTCATCCGCTTTTCCCAATTTTTACTTATCCTGCACACGTACAAGTGCGGGTTGTATTTAAGATCTAGCAGACGCCCCATATATAGAGGGGAGTGGTTTATAGTGACTAGATGTTTTTTGGGGCACATCCATAAACGACATACTGTAAAAAAAGTATTTCTGCTGTATCTTTGGCGCTGTTAGTTCACACTATACACACATATATATATATATATATATATATATATTACTGTTTAATATGAAGTAATTAACATTAAGGATTTACTGGCCTTTTAACTATCAGTCTTAATATGAAGATGTGTGGGCTATATATTGAATAATTCTGTCCTGGTATGCTTATACTGTAAAGTACTCCGTCATCAAAGATTCTGTATTATATTATTTGTCTGTAACAGATGAAGTCCCAGGAAAGTTCCTTGTCCCAGACTGAAGTGGCTGAGGAAGCGCCAGTGCAGACAGCGGGTAAGAAATAACACGAAAACTGCCATCATCACTATCGTTCCCCTCCTTCTTCTACAAAAGGTTTGATGTTTTTCTTTATATATTGCAGAAAAACCCTTCCTGTCCTATGTACGCAAGCCAGAGTCTGTTTCCGTGAAGACCCAACTCATCAACAGACTACCAACCTCTTTCATTGGTGAGTTAGGTGTCCATGTATACAAGATAATGGTGGGGTCATCTGGTAATTGGAAATTTACAGCAGCTTTCAATTCTTGTCCAACAGGAGACTTCTCCACAATGGACCATGTCTGTCCTCGCCATGCCGCAGTGAAGGCCCGAGAACCTACTAGTGGCAATCGCCTTCCTCTCATTATAACAGTCATTCAGCGTGCCAACTTACCTCCTTTCTCCAAAGAGCACTCACCAATCAAGCAACACCTCCCGCCTTTTCATGCCATGCTCGATTACAGTGACAAAAACCACGTGACTGATCACGTGCTCAAACGAGGTATGCAGAGCTGTTGCATCCTAAAATCTACAATGTAGAATTGCAACAAGAAACGTCAATTCACGGAAGCTACAAAATATATGTTATGGTTAGAACTTACCGTTGATAACAGTATTTCTCCTAAGTCCTCAGGTTCCACAGGATAACAATGGGATATGATGGAGCGACAGCAGATTGGCACCAAACGATCAAAAGCTTTCTGGCCTCCCAGGATGCAATGGGCCCGTCCATATATACCGCCCACTGGCTCAGGCAAATCAGTTGTATTCCAAAGCATAAGGCAGGAGCATTATGTAGAGCACTAATCAGGCAAGAACACACATGCACACCCTTCCATACAAGAAGGAAGAGGTTAGTGAATAGAATGATTCCCTGTGGAATCTGTGGACTTAGGAGAAATACCGTTATCAACGGTAAGTTCTTACCATAACGTATATTTCTCCGGCAGGGTCCACAGGTTATCCACAGGATAACAATGGGATTTCCCAAAGCAATTTAGTGGTGGGGACACTCCTGATTGGACAGGAGAACCCTACGCCCGAATTCAGCGTCATGAGAGGCAAAAGTATCTGAGGCATAATGTCTAATGAATGTGTTAATGGAAGACCATGTGGCTGCCCTACATATCTGTTCTGCTGAAGCACCATGTTGTGCTGCCCATGAAGGACCTACCTTACGAATAGAGGGGGTCATTCCGAGTTGTTCGCTCGTTATTTTTTTCTCGCAACGGAGGCGATTAGTCGCTAATGCGCATGCGCAATGTCCGCAGTGCGACTGCGCCAAGTAAATTTGCTATGCAGTTAGGTATTTTACTCACGGCATTATGAGGTTTTTTCTTCGTTCTGGTGATCGTAATGTGATTGACAGGAAGTGGGTGTTTCTGGGCGGAAACTGGCCGTTTTATGGGAGTGTGTGAAAAAACGCTACCGTTTCTGGGAAAAACGCGGGAGTGTCTGGCGAAACGGAGGAGTGTCTGGGCGAACGCTGGGTGTGTTTGTGTGTCAAACCAGGAACGACAAGCACTGAACTGATCGCACTGGCAGAGTAAGTCTCGAGCTACTCAGAAACTGCACAGAGAAGTCTTTTCGCAATATTGCGAATCTTTCGTTCGCAATTTTGATAAGTTAAGATTCACTCCCAGTAGGCGGCGGCTTAGCGTGTGCAAAGCTGCTAAAAGCAGCTTGCGAGCGAACAACTCGGAATGACCCCCAGAGTGAGCAGAGACATTAGCCGGAACAGGGAGATCAGCTTGAGAATATGCTTCTGAAATCATCATTCGAAGCCACCTTGCCAGCGCCTTTTTAGTAGCAGGCCATCCTCTCTTGTGAAATCCGTAGAGAATGAAGAGAGAATCTGTCTTTCTGATGGCACTGGTACGATCCACGTAGATCCTTGATGCCCAGACTATGTCCAGCGACGCACCTCCTGCAGAAAGTCCTGATCCCTGAAAAGCTGGGACTACAATTTCTTCATTAAGGTGGAATTTAGACACCACCTTAGGAAGATACCCAGACCTAGTTCTGAGAACTGCTTTATCTGGATAAAAAAAATCAGAAATGGGGAATGACATAACAGCGCTCCTAAATCTAATACTCTTCTAGCTGATGCCATAGTCAGTAGAAAGAGTACTTTTGCTGTCAACCATTTAATATCCACCTTGTTAAGTGGTTCAAATGGGGCAACTTGAAGGGCTTTCAGGACTAAACATAAGTCCCACGGCACTGTAGGCGGAACAAAGGGAGGTTGAATGTGCAGCATTCCCTGGAAAAAAGTATGCACATTCTGTAAATTGGCAACTTTCTTTTGGAACCATACAGTCAATGCCGATACCTGCACTCTCAAGGAAGCCACCTTCAAACCTTTATCAATTCCTGCCTGAAGGAATGCTAGGACCCTGGAAACTCTAAAAGATTTCGGGTCCATACCTCCTTCACTGCACCAATGAATATAGGCCTGCCAAATTCGGTGATACGAGCTGAGGCAGATTTCCTTGCTCTGAGCATTGTTGGAATTACCTGTTTAGAGAATCCTCTTGACTTTAGGATAGAGGTTTCAAGAACCACGCCGTCAAAGACAGTCAATCCAGATGTCTGTGATAACAGGGACCCTGCATCAGTAGATCTGGACGTTGAGGGAGCAGAAGTGGAGCATCCATCAACATTCTCTGCAGATCTGTGTACCAACCCAGAAGGGGCCAAGCTGGAGCTATCAGAATCACGGCACCCTTTGCTTGCTTTATTTTCCTCACCACCCTGGGTAACAGGATGATCGGAGGATACACATAAGCCAGATGAAAGTCCCACCTCACAGACAAGGCGTCCACAAAGATCACTCCGGGATCCTTTGTTCTTGACCCGTATGCGGGCACTTTGTTGTTCAGACGGGATGCCATGAGATCTATATCTGGCAACCCCCATTTGTTTACTATTCCCTTGCTTGAATGGTGTGACAACTGAGAAAGCCCGCTTCCCAGTTTAGGACTCTCGGAACGAACACTGCGAACAAGGCTGGAAGATGGAGTTCTGCCCACTTTAATATGTGACTTACCTCCTTCATTGCTTTTTGGCTGCGAGTTCCTCCCTGATGGTTGAGGTACGCTACTGCCGTCGCATTCTCCGAGCGGATCTGGACTGGTTTTCCTTGAAGAATGTCCTTTGCATGAATCAGTGCCATGTACTGTATATGGCCCGAAGTTCTAACAGGTTTATTGGCAGGCAACTTTCTTCTCTGGTCCATTGTCCCTGAAACCATAATTTTCCGGACACTGCTCCTAAGCCCTGAAGACTGGCATCTGTTGTGAGGATCTCCCAATCTGATATCCAAAAGGGTCTCCCCTTGTCTAGATGGAATGTCTGTAGCCACCAGGCTAATGACCTTCTTACCTTTACTGAAAGTACCATAGTCTGTTTCTTTATCGTCTGATGTACTCCATTCCATCTGGCCAGAATCAGACGCTGCAGGAGTCTTGAGTGGAATTGTGCATACTCCACCATGTCGAATGTTGACACCATCAAACCCATCACTCGCATTGCTGCGTGAATGGATACCGTTTGACTGTGTAACAAGTCCTGAATCTTTGACTGTACCTTGGATATCTTGTTCTGAGGTAAAAATTCTTTCTGTAGACCGGAATCCAGTACAGCCCCACAAGTGAGTCATCCATTGTGATGGCACCAGAGATGATTTTGCCCAATTTATGAGCCACCCGTGCCTCTGCAGACATGTTATTGTCTGTTGTAGATGGCACAGGAGCAATTCCTGTGATTGTGCCAGGATTAAAAGGTCTTCGAGGTATGGAAAATGTTTTATCCCCTGCTTGCGGAGATAAACTGCCATAACCACCATAATCTTGGTAAATACTCTGGGGGCTGTGGCTAACCCAAAGGGTAGGGCCTGGAACTGAAAATGCTGCTGGAGGATGGCGAACCTGAGATAACACTGATGGGACAGTGCTATAGGAACATGTAGGTAAGCATCCTGACTATCCAGGGATACCATATAATCCCCTTGTTCCAGTGGCGTAACTAGAAATTTTTCTCCCCCAAGCCAAAAAATTCTTCGGCGCCCCCTCATGCTCCATAATTGGGAGCAATAAAGGGATAAATATGCGCGCGCATGGCGAAAAAAGGGGTGTGGTTTCGTTGGGATGGGCGTGGTTTCGCATAAAGGGGCGTGGCATTGCAGGAAAAGACTACCTTATACCCCAGTTTTGCAACCTGCACGCCCATACATTGGCCACCACAGGAAAGAAAAATAATCCTGATTCATGCCCCTTACATTATTTGTCATTTTTCCTCCTTATAGTAATGCCCAGTATACATTATGCCACATACTGCAATGGCCCTTAGACATTATGCCGCACACAATAATGCACATGACACAATATGCACACACTGTAATGCCCCCGACACATTATGCCACATACCGTAATGCCTGTGACACATTATGCCACACACCGTAATGCCTGTGACACATTATGACAGGAATCGCAATGCCCGTTATACATTATGCTACACACTGCAATGCCCCTGATACATTATAGCACATACAATGTCTGTGACACATTATGACACACACCGCAATGTCCGTGATACATTATGCCACACACTGCAATGCCCGATACATTATAGCACATACAATGCCTGTGACACATTATGCCACACACTGCAATGACCTTGAGACATTATACCACAATGCCCGTGATATAGTATACCATACACCGTAATGCCTGTGACACATACCGCAATTCCCTGCCCGTTATACCCTATGCCACACACCGCAATGCCAGTTATGTATTATGCCACACTGCAATGACCCTGAGACATTATACCACATACCACAATGCCCGTGATATAGTATACCACACACCGTAATGCCTGACACATTATGACACACACCGCAATGTCCGTGATACATTATGCCACACACTGCAATGACCCTGAGACATTATACCACATATCACAATGCCCGCGATATAGTATACCATACACCGTAATGCCTGTGACACATTATGACACACACCGCAATGTCCGTGATACATTATGCCACACACCGTAATGCCCATTACACATTAAGTCCTACAGTAAGGCTTCTAATTACTTTTCAATTACCTGCTCGTTGTCAGGGGTTTCATGCACTGGGTGTCATGCTCGTTGCCAGGGGTTTCATGCTCTTGGTTCCATGCACGGTGCCAGGGGTTTCATGCACTGGGTGTCATGCTCGTTGCCAGGTGTTTCATGCACTGGGTGTCATGCTCGTTGCCAGGTGTTTCATGCACTGGGTGTCATGCTCGTTGCTAGGAGGTAGTCCTTGTTGCTAGGGCTGTGCTCCCAGTGCCACATATGTCCCCAGTGCCAGATATTCCCCCACGGTGCCAGGTACTCACATGCCCCAGTGCCAAATATAGTCCCCCCCATGTGCCAGGTACACATATACCCCCCCAGTGCCACATATGCCCCCAGTGCCATATATTCCCCCCCAGTGCCAGATATTCCCCCAGTGCCAGATATTCCCCCCCCAGTGCCATATATGCCCCCAGTGCCAGATATCCCCCCCCCAGTGCCAGATATTCCCCCAGTGCCAGATATTCCCCCCCAGTGCCATATATGCCCCAGTGCCAAATAATCCCCCCCCCCAGTGCCATATATGCCCCCAGTGCCAGATATCCCCCCCCCAGTGCCATATATGCCCCAGTGCCAGATATTCCCCCCCCCCCCCCCGCGCCGCTGCTGCTGCTTTTTGGAGGGACACGGAGGGCACAGCTCGCCTCTCCTGTGTCCCTCCTGCTGCATCATCTCCGGCGGCCGCGGGTCTAATAGGGGGAAGTGCCGGTTCGTGAGCCAATTAGAGCTCACGGACGGCACTTCCCCCTATTAGACCCGCGGCCGCCGGAGATGATGCAGGAGGGACACAGGGAGGCGCTGTGCCCTCCGTGTCCCTCCAACAAGCGGCGGAGGGAAGGAGACCGCAGACTGACATGCGGACGCTCGTCCGCATGTCAGTCTGCTGTAAATCAGTGGCGCCCCCGCAGCCCCTCGCCCCCAAGCCACCGCGAGGGCTGCGGGGGCAGTAGTTACGCCACTGCCTTGTTCCATGGCCAAAACTATGGAGCGTAACGTCTCCATGTGGAACCTCGGTACCCAAATATATTTGTTTAGCATTTTGAGATTGAGAATGGGCTGAAATGACCCATTTGGCTTCTGAACCAAAAACAGGTTGGAGTAAAAATTCTGTCCCCGTTGTGCAGGGGTAACTGGAATGACCACTCCTGACTGAAGAAATTTCTTGCAAAGCCCTGACCTTCGTCTCTACGCGAGACGGGCTGGTGCAGAAGAACCTTCGAGGAGGATGCTTCTTGAAGGGAAAAACATAACTTAGAGATACCGCTTCTTGCACCCAGGCATCTGTTGTAGACTGCCGCCAGATCTGTGCAAACTAAAGAAGTCGGCTCCCTACCCTGGGGTTTCCCCAGGAGGAGGTCTGCACCATCAAGCCGATGGCTTATCTTCTGGTTTGGAAGCTGGCCCTCTGGTAGCCCAATGCTTTTTTTAGTTACCAAACTTATTGTATTGGGGCTGCTTAGGATCACTTTTTCCTTTTGCTTTTCCTTGAGACCGAAAGGGCCGGAAAACCGGACCCCTAGATTTGGGGTTATACAGTATGTGGAAGGAAAATTGACCTTCTTGGAGTCTGCTTCTGACTCCAGAATATCTGTCAATTCTTTACCAAACAGAATATTTCCAGAAAAAGGCAAAGATTCCAAAACCTTCTTAGATTCTGAATCAGCTTTCTATGTACGTAACCAAACTGCTCTGCGAGCAGCAATTGTTGAGGCTGATGTCCTAGAAGCAATAGTACCCATATGTAATGTAGCTTCTTCCAAGAAAACTGCAGCCTGTGATGAGCTATATAGGATATATATGAGCTATATAGGATTTTTTGTTCTCTAGAAGCTGATGCAAAATCCCCTTCCAATGCATCAGCCCAGGAAGCCACTGCCTTTGCCATCCAAGCTGAAGCCATGGCCGGCCTTATGACTGCTCCAGACAGGGAAAATATGTTTTTTAGAAAACCATCCACTCTCCTATCCATGACATAATTTAATGATGTTGAAGGCAAAGGTAATGTAGATTTTCGCACTAATCGAATCACATGCGTATTTACTTTAGGAGCCACCTCCCTTTTTAAACAGTCCCCGGCTGGAAAAGGATAATTGGAATCCCATTTTTTTAGAATGCTATATTTTTTATTGGGTGTTGCCCAAGCCTCTTCCATGATTTCCGTCAGCTGGTCTGAACCTGGAAACTCAGTCTTAACTGTTTTGGGACGTTTAAACACAGGTGCCTTGGTTTTTAACACAGGCTCTGCTGAATCTTCTAAGGATAGAATGGCCTTCATTGCTCTAATTAATTCAGCTATATCCACTAAGCTGAGACCTTCTTCTTCCTCTTCGTATGTCGAAGTAGAGTAAACTGAGCTTTCATCTTCCGATGAATCGTCATGTGTAGCCTGTGAAGGTGAAGATTTACTTACCCTCAGTTTATCAGCTTGTTTCATTTTGGAAGCTTCTGTGGGGAATGATATACCATAGGTAGGGAGCTGCATGTATGGGTACCCCATTCCTGGTACAGAAGCTGTAGGAATTATCCGTTCAGCTATACTGGACAAAGTCTGTGCAAACATAGCCCAAGGTGGATCCATTTGTACCTGACGTTGTACAGGGATCTGCCTTGTATTCTGCTGAAAAGCAAAACAATTTGCACATAAACCATCCTGAACCAGATCCTGAGAGGATAATACAGTTTTGCAGGACAAACATGATATGAGTGTTGGTATTACTGTAAGTGTACCTTCGTCACCTTTGCCGCTCTTAGACATGATAATCAGCACTTTCACAGGGTACTACACAATTTGTGACTGTAATCACTTTAACCTTCTAAAGTGATATCAATCTGACCCTACCCATGCATCAGCATTGAGGATCAGAAGAACAACTGATGAACATATATTTAAGTCAGCAATCACACTAGCAGTCAGTCACATGTTTATATATTAGTCATATGAGCACATCATCAACTACAAACACTTTTTTTAAGTATGTTGGCGAACATTTACTGAATCATGTATAAACAGATCTAACGTATTCAGACGCAATGCGAAGAAAACCACAGTAAATGTACACAGACTCATATGCAACAGGCACTAAACTTAACTATTCATACTGAAAAAGTAGATAGAATTTTAGTGTATAGCCCGTACTCAGTAGAGTGGGATACCAGGAGACTCACCTCGCTTCCAGGATCGATCAATATGTTAGCGAACGCTGAGTGGATCCAGACGCTACCAGTGTACACTGCCGCTCCAGGAACCTATAGTGAACACAGACGCTCCGGTCACACAGCCGCCTATGCTGCGACTGGATCCCCTCGTGGTAACGCTCAGTGAACACAGACTCACCAGTCACACAGCCGCCTGTACTGCGACCGGGTCCCCTTGTGGTAGCAATCAGTAAACACAGATGCACCAGTCACACAGCCGCCTAAGCTGCGACCCGGTCCCCTCGTGATAGCGTCTGAGATGGAAGCGAGGAAACCGTTCATGGCGGGAGACTCGGCAGAAACTGGTCATGAACTGGGGGGAGGGGTGCCACAGAGAGCTTCTGACTCCCTTTACTGACATCAACCCTAGGGATCGCAGCCTCATGCTATTCCTGGAGCCTATGATCCCCAAGGCCTAGCGCTGGAGCACCCGTGGTGGCGGCGAGTCAGTTACTGTTTGGTAGTCTCCTTCCCAAAACAGTGCGACTGTGTCCGTATTCCCCTTCTAAGCAGAACTGATGCCTTACCGTCTCCCCGTGCTCCGGCCACAGTCTGGTAACGTCTGATGGACCTGCTAGTATATCCGACACAGACGCCCACCGAAACAGCACTGTACTTGTGGGTAAGCATTGTTGCGACCCGGCGGAGAGTTGTTGGAGCGACTCTTTCTAATATGCGTATAAGACGCTGTTTAGAAAAGTCACTCAAAAACTAGTAAGACTATAACAATAAAATAAGAAAGCTTAGGGCTGCTAAAAAACAGCAGCCCTCTGACCATGGTCCAGCTCCTGCCGCACCAAACAAAAAAACTGATTTGCCTGAGCCAGTGGGCGGGATATATGGATGGGCCCGTTGCATCCTGTGAGGCCAGAAAGCTTTTGATCGTTTGGTGCCAATCCGCTGTTGCTCCATCATATCCCATTGTTATCCTGTGGCTAACCTGTGGACCCTGCCAGAGAAAAGACCTCTGTAAGCAATAAAAAAAGCCATACTAATGCCTTATGCTGGGAAAAATAAGCATATATTAAATCTGTTAGATAACATGTCTACTTGTGAGATGGAGACTTGATCAAAGAGAGTTTCAAAAGTAGTTTGAGCACTACTGCCACCTCCCATCCTGATTGACTATAGTCATCACTGTACCTATAATGGGTGCCCAGGGTCACCCACACAGGAGACCCCCCATTAATATAGAAAATCTTTTTTTTTTTTTAACTTTTCCCATCACTCCATTACATTCTTTTTATTTTATTTTTGTAAGAAAAAAAAATCTATCATAGAAATTATGTTGGTTTTGTTTTCTAAGTGCACAAAGATCTGTGACTTAACTCACCACATATTATTTATTTAGAAAAATCGTTTACATCAAGGGCTCTGGTACCTGCCGTGGGGACAAAGCCATACAGGTAAGCTAATTACTCAGTATGGTAAATGTGGTCATCCTTTTGAAACTGAATCGAAAAGATCCTCTATGGTGCAGGTTCTACCCACTGAAAAATCAGTACCACTTCATTATCAGGGGCTTCAAAGTTTATTTAAAAGTTCATCACAATGTTGGAAAGGGAATTTTTGTCTTGCATGTGACATATGGAAGAAGAGTTGCGTAAACCAGTTACGCGTTTAACCGATACGCTGCCTGCTGCTTCAGACATGTAGGCTTCTGACATATACAGTCAGAGAACAGAATGCCGAGGCTCTGACTACACAGGTCACTGCCTAGAGGAGCACTTAAGGGTCTTGTCTTTTCCAGAGCTACTGTAAGAGGTTACCCTCTCTTTCCTTTATAGGTTTGCATCAACTATGGAAAAGCAGAAACACGTTGAACCATCTGCGTTAACCATTGATCTACAGTTGAGCCCTAAGTTTCGCAGGACCTCTAAATTGACTCAAGAGTCACTCATTGCTGTAGTGACTTCTAGTAAGTGGAGTCCAATTCCCCCAATAAGTCACAGAACCCGCCCAGAGCCACGACAGGACAGACCCTCAGATCAGTGCCCTCACTCTTGATAAAGTAATCCCAGAAGAGACAGAGGCCCAAATTTAGTGGGGTCCCATTTGCTGGTCCTGGTGTAATTTTGGCTATACAGCCTGTAGATTTAAAGAGGCAGATCGTTTTAAGACAGTTAATTTTTTTGTTTGCAGACTATTTGGATAGCTTTCTGCAGAAACCAAAGAGCGATATATCAGATTATACAAGGTCATTGCCAACTATTAAGAAGTCAGAATCCTTCATCACAAGTTCTCGAGAAGACTTAACACTTTCAAAGGTAAAGTAAAAGAGAGATTTAGTATCATTAGGACACAGGTTCTCAAACTCGGTCCTCAGGACCCCACACTGTGCATGTTTTCCAGGTCTCACAAAATCGCAAGTGAAATAATTTGCTCCACCTGTGGACCTTTTAAAATGTGTCAGTGAGTAATAAATACACCTGTGCACCTGCTGGCATACCTGCAAAACATGCACTGTGTGGGGTCCTGAGGACCGAGTTTGAAAACTCCTGCATTAGGATGTGTGAGAGCCAGCTGTCGTATTTATTATCAAGCTCTAGTAAACTGGAAGAGCGCTAGAGTTCACATTGCCAGTGTAACACCACCCTTACATGCAAGGTCTGTTTCGTCCAGTGAGCCCTGTTCTTTCAGATTTAAGGGGACAGTGTATCAAAGCTTGGAGAGAGATGAAGTGGAGGAAAGAGATACAGCACTAACCAATCAGCTCCTGTCTTTTTTTCAAACCTAGCCTGTAACATGGCAGTTAGAAGCTGATTAGTTAGCACTTTAGCTCTCTCCCAGCTTTGATGCATCTCACATATACTGTAGGCTTTTCTGTATAAATGTTATAAATCTAAAAGATAGCGATAACCAATGAATGACTCCCCAACACCCCAGTTTCCCCCAAGGCCTCATCCATTACTAGGTGGCCAACCGAATGCGGACCCAAAGAAATTAATAGGTGTCCAGCCCAGAATATCTGACCCAGAGGCAGAGGGTTTTCTCGCCCAGAAGGTCGATGGTTGATACAGCTCTAGCGGAATGAATCTAAACAAAACAAACTGACAGTTTCATATATTTGGCAATGGTGGATTTGGATGTACTGCAGTATTTGTTTCCCTGAAAAGGAAAAATAAGACAATCTCACCTCCATTGTACTGATACATCAGGTTATAAAGATGACGTTTCCTTACAGCTAAACGCTTCAAGATCTTCTTGTTCTGATTTTGGGTTGGCACAAAATGAATGTAGCACCACTTCCTGCTGTAGGGGGAAGGACGTCTCAATGTTCAAGACAATCCTATAATCACAACCAGTAAAATTACTGTATAAAAGGGGATGCAATCAATTTGCCGGCTGTCGGGATCCCGGTGGTCAGGATACAGATGCTGGAATACCGACGCACAGGGCCTTATTCCCACTCGTAGCTGCCCACGACACCCATAGTGAGAGAATAGAACCTGTGGTGAGTGCAGTGAACTCGTACCGCTTGCCCCGTTGCCGGCTTTCTGGCGAGCGGGATCGCCACAGCCAGGATCCCGCCTGCTGGTAATTAGTATGTATTCCTAACCAAAGGTGCTTGGATCTCTTCACCTCTCCTGTGCAGTACTTGCAAATCAAAAGATTGAAGACATTTGAGGGATATATCTTCTAATGGATGGAATGGGTGTTGTGACACACTGGAAAATATCCAGTTTATGTTTTGCGGAGTGTAGACGTTCAGATCTGGTAACTAATTTTCTAATGGTTTTGAAAACCAGTAAATATATATAGTTTCCAGCGGTAGTCCATCATTCACTGGGAACAGCTCAGAATTGTCACTGTATAAGAAAAATCTAGAACCTCTATAGGAGAGAGTGGGATAAGATAAGCCAAGTTTTACTTATGTTGTCCCCTATGCAAAATAAAAGGAGACAGATGTAAAACAAAAACATATGCCTTTGTTTCAGAATGACGCCTATCAATCAACATAAGAATGCATTTATGACAAAGGGCTGTGAAGTTAGAACTTCTTAAAAAAATCCTTTTCTCGTAGTCCGTAGAGGATGCTGGGGTCCATATTAGTACCATGGGGTATAGACTGGTTCACCAGGAGCCATTGACACTTTAAGAGTTTAATAGTGTGGGCTGGCTACTCCCTCTATGCACCTCCCACCAGACTCAGTCCAGAAACTGTGCCCGAGGAGACGACATACTTCGAGAGATGGAATTACACAGTGGTGAGATTCATACCAGCTCACACAAACATGCGAATCCGGCCAACATGCCAGGACAACTCAGCAACAGCTGAAACCGTAAGTAACGCAGAACTTACCTAGGAACCTGGTAACACTGAACCATTTAAAAAAAACGCAGGAAAATGAAGCGTTGGGCGTGCGCCCAGCATCCTCTACGGACTACGAGAAAAGGATTTACCGATAGGTAACCAAAATCCTATTTTCTCTTACGTCCTAGAGGATGCTGGGGTCCATATTAGTACCATGGGGATGTACCAAAGCTCACAGTACGGGAGGGAGAGCGCGGAGGCTCCTGCAACACTGCTTGAGCAAACTTGAGGTCATCAGAGGTCAAAGTATCGAACTTGTAAAACTTGGCAAACGTGTTCGACCCAGACCAAGTAGCTGCTCGGCAGAGTTGAACTGCCGAGACACCCCAGGCAGCCGCCCAGGAAGAGCCCACTTTACGAGTAGAGTGGGCCTTTACAGAACTCGGACACGGCAATCCTGCCGTGGAATAAGCATGCTGGATAGTGAACCTGATCCAGCGGGAATTCGACTGCTTAGAAGCAGGACATCCAATTTTCTTTGGATCATAGAGGGCAAACAGAGAGTCACTTTTCCTATGACGAGCCGTCCTCCTCATGTAAATCTTCAAAGTCCTCACTACATCCAAGGCCTTTGAAGTAATTGAGGAGTCAGTAGCCACTGGCACCACAATAGGTTGGTTGATGTGGAAAGCAGACACAACCTTAGGCAGGAACTGTGGACGAGTCCTCAGTTCCGCCCTGTCTTCATGGAAGATCAGATAGGGGCTTTTACAAAATAAAGCCCCCAATTCCGACACGCGTCGTGCAGAAGCCAAGGCCAACAAGGTGACCACCTTCCACGTGAGAAACTTGAGATAAGCCTCCTGCAGAGGCTCAAACCAAGCAGATTGCAGGAACTGCAACACCACATCAAGATCCCATGGAGCCGTAGGCGCCACAAAGGGAGGCTGGATGTGCAGAACCCCTTTCAAAAAGGTCTGAACCTCAGGAAGAACAGCCAATTGTTTTTGGAAGAAGATGGACAAAGCAGAGATCTGTACCTTGATGGAGCCCAATCTCAGTCCCATGTCCATCCCTGCTTGCAGGAAAAGGAGAAAACGTCCAAGTTGAAGCTTCCCCGCCGGAAACTTCTTGGACTCACACCAGCCCGGAGCAATGAGGATTGCCAGAACCTTTGTTCTTCTCACGAGCTGAAGAACCTTTGGTATCAGAGGAAGTGGAGGGAACACATACACTGACTTGAACACCCACGGTGTTACCAGTGCGTCCACCGCCACTGCCTGTGGGTCTCTTGACCTGGAAAAGTACCTCCATAGCTTCTTGTTGAGGCGTGAGGCCATCATGTCTATGTGGGGAACCCCCCACCAACCGGTTACCTCCTCGAACACCTCCGGATGGAGGCCCCACTCCCCTGGATGGAGATCGTGTCTGCTGAGGAAGTCTGCTTCCCAGTTGTCTACGCCCGGAATGAAGATTGCCGACATCGCCACCGCGTGCCTTTCTGCCCAGCTGAGGATATTTTACACCTCTGCCATGGCAGCCCTGCTCTTCGTTCCGCCTTGACGATTTATGTAGGCCACTGTGGTCACATTGTCCGACTGCACCTGAACAGCCTGATGCAGTAGAAGGTGTGCTGCCTGCAGAAGGGCGTTGTACATGGCCCTGAGTTCCAGGATGTTTATTGACTCCTCATCTGACCATCATCCCTGGAAGGTTTCTCCCAGAGCGACTGCTCCCCAACCTCTTAGACTTGCATCTGTGGTTAAAAGGATCCAGTCTTGAATGCGAACCTTCATTCTTCCAGAAGGTGTGGAAGTTGCAGCCACCAGAGGAGTGAAATCCTGGCTTTCGGAGACGGGCGAATCCTCTTGTGCATGTGTAGGTGAGAGCCCGACCACTGGTCCAAGAGGTCCAGTTGAAAAGGTCAAGCATGAAACCTGCCGTACTGCAGAGCCTCGTAAGCAACAACCATCTTCCCCAGAAGGCGTATGCATTGTTGAACCGATACCCGGGTAGGTCTTAGGACATCCCGGGCCATTGTTTGAATCACCAACGCTTTTTCCACTGGGAGAAATACCCTCTACACTTCCGTGTCGAGGATCATTCCCAGGAAAGATAGCCGCCTTGTCGGCTCCAGATGAGACTTTGGAAGGTTCAGGATCCAACTGTGCTTCCTGAGCAGCTGTGTCGTGAGCGCGATGGACCGCAACAACCTCTCCCTGGACGACGCCTCGATCAGGAGATCGTCCAGATATGGAATTATGTTCACCCCCTGTTTATGGAGGAGAACCATCATCTCCGCCATTACCTTGGTGAAGATCCTCGGTGCCGTAGAGAAGCCAAACGGCAGCGCCTGGAACTGATAGTGATCGTCCATCAGTGCAAATCTGAGATATGCTTGATGCGGCGCCCAAATGGGAATGTGGAGGTAAGCATCCTTGATGTCCAGAGACACCATGAACTCGCCCTCCGTCAGTCCTGAGATGACAGCTCTCAGAGATTCCATCTTGAATTTGAACTCCCTGAGGTAAGGGTTCAAAGACTTTAAGTTTAGAATAGGTCGTACTGAACCATCCAGTTTTGGTACCACAAAAAGGTTCAAATAATAACCCTTGTTCCACTGTTGAGGTGGGACCGGAACAATGACCTCTGACACCACCAATTTCTTGATGGCCTCCAGAAGAATTGTCCTGTCTGTCAGCAGGGCTGGCAAGCCTGACTTGAAGAAGGCGGGGGATCTTGAAACTCCAGTCTGTACCCTCTGGACACTATATCCAAAACCCAGGGGTCCAGACCCGACGACACCCAGACGTGGCTGAACTGCCGGAGTCTTGCCCCCACCTGACCTTCCTCCAGGCCTAGCTGTCCACCGTCATGCGGAGGACTTAGGGGTATCAGAAGCGGGCTTCTGGGTCTGGGAACCTGTGGGAGCAGGTTTCTTTCCCTTGGCACGACCACCTCTGAAGAAGGTGTTCGAAGGCTTATTCTTTCTAGGCCTTGCGGGCCGAAAGGACTGTGACGTGGAAGATGAAAAAGGCTTCTTCGTAGCCGGTGCAGCTGAGGGGAGAAAAGGAGACTTACCCGCGGTAGCCGTGGCAATCCACGCATCCAGCACCTCCCCAAAGACAGCCTGACCTTTGTATGGTAGGCCCTCCACACACTTCCTGGATTCCGCGTCCGCAGACCAGTTGCGCAGCCAGAGACCCCTGCGAGCCGAGACAGACATGGAGGAGATCCCCGCAGCCATGGAACCCAGGTCTTTCATGGAATCCACCAGGAACCCTGCAGAATCCTGAATATTACGTAAAAATAAATCAACGTCACCTTTATCCAGCGTAGACGACTCCTCCTGTAGAGTGATTGACCACCTGGCAATAGCTTTAGCAATCCAAGCACAGGATATAGTAAGCCGCAGTATAGCCCCTGAAGCCGTGTAAATGGATTTCAGCATAGCATCCACCTTGTGATCTGCCGGGTCCTTTAACGCGGTAGACCCCGGGACCGGTAATACCACCTGTTTGGACAGCCTGGAGACAGAGGCGTCTACGATCGGTGGGGACTCCCATCTCTTTCTATCTTCCTCAGGGAAGGGAAAAGCCACCAAGACCCTCTTGGGAATCTGGAATTTCTTTTCCGGAGTTTCCCATGCCTTTTCAAAGATAGTATTTAATTCTTTGGATGCCGGGAAAGCTTCTTATTATCTGTAAAGAAGGTCAACTGCACCCCCTTAGCAAGGGATGCCGTCCCCGTCAATACATCCCCGTCACCTTCTGCAGCATCAGAGTCGGTGTCCGTGTCATCCTGCATAATTGCAATTGCACCTTTGTGAGAATGTACTGCAGGGGACCCCGAGGAGGCAGTATCAGACCATACAACCATAGAGGACTGGAGGACCTGAGTGGCATGCTCAGTCCTAGCCACCCTATCAGAAATCTGAGAAATAGTCCCCCTCAGAGAGACTAACCATTCTGGCTCTCTAGCTGGGATCTGCGCTAAAACAGTGCAATCCTGATTACATGGTATGGAGAAGACTGGGAAGACAAATACTCTGCAGCATATGAAAGTGTTCCTAGACATGTTGTCACACACCCTCAAACACCCAGGGTATTATGTAGACAGAGTTTCCCCCCCAAGAGTGGCAGAGACACAGAGATTGGAGCCAACCCACACACAGCGCTATTTGAGTATAGGGAGACCCTAAACCCGCGCTGGCTGTGCCCCTTAATAGGTGACACAGCCTATAATACAGCCTCTTCCCCCCCCCCCCCCTTCTACAACCCCCTACCGTACAGATAGCTGGAGATTGCTCTGGAGGGAACTGGATCCACTTGGCAGTGAGTGCAGGCAGGAAAAACGGCGCTTAACGCTGCTGGGTCCACTCTGAGGAGAAGCTCCGCCCCCTCAATGGCGCTGTCTTCCCGCTCTCTGAATGATTTTACTGGCCTAAAAAGTTGTGCTGGCCTGGATCCGCAGACCCCGACAGGCTTGATGTGACCAGTGTAGGGTCCGGAGCAGGCCCAGGGCACCCCCCCAGCGCCGAACCGCAGTACGGCTGAGCCTTCCAGGAGTGCGGTTAAGACCGCGCTTCTACCCTCTAGCCGCCCTCTTCACACTGTCCCCCGCTTGCAAGGGGGGACAGTGACTCACTCGCCACTTCTTTAGCACCTGAGGGGGTGGCAGCTGGCTGCCGGGGCGAGCGTTCCCCTGTGGCGGGGTGCGATCAGACCCCGCTGGAGCTCACGTCGAGTCAGCGGGAGCAGTGGCTCAAGACTCCGCAGGGTGGACATTGCTCCCCCCCCCCTCCCGCCCAAGTCTCTCGCTGCAGGGAGGCTGTTTCGCCAGCAGCCTCCCTGTAAAATAACAAAACCTGAAAAGAAATAAAAAAACTCTTTAAGAGAACTCTGTAGAGCTCCCCTAGCTGTGACCGGCTCCTGCGGGTACATTTTCTAAACTGAGTCTGGTGGGAGGGGCATAGAGGGAGGAGCCAGCCCACACTATTAAACTCTTAAAGTGCCAATGGCTCCTGGTGGACCCGTCTATACCCCATGGTACTAATATGGACCCCAGCATCATCTAGGACAGGCAGGTCCAAACTGCGGCCCTCCAGCATGCCCTGACACAATTTTGCTGTCAGAGAATGCTAAAGCTGTGTCAAGGCATGCTGGGATGTGTAGTTTCTCAACAGTTGAGGGCCGCAGTTTGGACATGCCTGCTCTAGGACGTAAGAGAAAAAAAGTTAGTGGTGTGGCTCACCTTACCCAATAGTAGGGGTAAGCTGAGCTACTTTAATGGGTACAGAATGAATTCAAAGAAACAGATTTTACAGTAAATGCAAAAAAAATATATTATTTTTTTTCCGGCAAACATTTAGAACCTTTACTTTCAGATTAACCCCCGGAAAACCCTTGGTGGAATGAGAAACCATATTTATTAACATTTATTTATATAGCGCACACATATCCCACAGCACTGTACAGAGAATATTTGGCCATTCACATCAGTCCCTGCACCAGTGGAGCTTACAATCTATATTCCCTACCACATGTAAGCGCACACACATTATTAATAATAATAATTATTATTATTATCCTTTATTCACACTAAGGTTAATTCCTCTATCACCCATAAGGCATACTGGGGACACTTAGTACGATGGGGTATAGATGGGGTTCAAAGGAGCTGGTGCACTTTAAATTTCTTCAAATAGGGTGTGCTGGCCCCTCCCCTCTATGCCCTCCCTCACAGCTCAGTTTAGAAAAATATACCCTCAGGAGAGGATGCACACTCTGGAGCTCCAGTCTTTTCTTCAGTTTATTTTAAATGTTTGTTATTTTCAAGTAGGCTGTTGGGCAACAGCCTACCTGCACCGAGGGATGGGTGCAGGTAGGCTGGGCCTCCTGGAGGTGCTGAGTCGGATCCCGTTGACAGGACATTGGTCCTGAGGTCAGTGTACCCCCAGCACAGAGCCTGAAGTCAGAAGAGTGGTGAGTGTTGCTGGGGGTCCTACTAGGAGGGTTCCCCCGGATCTTGGTGCGGCGCGGATGCGGGGGGGGGGCATACGGACTCCCTCTAGGGTCATCCCATAAACCCCCCGTGCAGACTGGCAGCGGCAGTGTAATTAGGTGATGAGAACACTTTTTACATGAGTTTGGGGAATTTGCCAGTATAAGTATGTACAGTATATATCTCCAGCGCCATTGCAGGGGGGCAGAGCTTCCTCAGAGCGGAACCATTTTGTGCACTCTCAGCGTTGCTGCAGGACTGACAGCTCCTCCAAGTGATACTCCACGACCAGACACTGGTACAGGGGTGTAGTTAAGGGGGAGATGAGAGCCTGCTGTGGGGACCTTTATATTAGGCTCTTCACACACTATATTACAATTTGCCTTGCATCTAACTTCTGCATTGTTAGTTCCAGGCTGTCTGCTGGTTCCTCATCTCTGTGTCTCTACACACATGCTGGGCTGGGCAGACTTGCTTGTACCTCTGTCTCTGTGCATGTGTGTGGGTGTTTGATGTTCCCTGTCAGCATGGTAAAGAAAGCTGTGTGTAATGTTTGTCACACCAGGTTTTCTCCCTCCCTTGCAGATCCTCTCATGTGTGAGCAATGCAGTCAGCCTTCACAGGATAGTGGGGCTTCAGGGGGTGATTTGCAGGAACCAGCTTGGCTGAGTTCTATTAAAACTATGATGGCTGACATGTCCAGTGAATTAACTACTGCTGGACAGGAAAGGCAGCAGTTACATCAGTCTATGGCTGCTCTGACTAAAGATAGAGCAGAAAGCAGACATGTTCCCCCTCTATCACATCCATTACCCCCAAAATGGGGGTTACCTGACATCCTCTCAGAATCCGAGGAGGAGTTGGAATCTAATACTGAGGTGAATGATTCCTCTGCTGCACAGGGTGTAGAGTCACTTATCATTGCTATAAGGGATGTCCTAAATATCCCTCGGTCTGAGACAGAGGTGAGAACAGTCTTTTTTTTTTTCTGCACAGAAAAAAGTACTGGTCACGTTTTCCTGATTCAAACTCCTGACGAGAAATTCCAGGTGACCAAGAAATTGCTGGTCACCTTTCCTTTTACTCAGGAGTGGTGTATACTCTGGGAGACTCCCCCTGCTGTTGATGCTTTGGTATCACACCTGTCAAAAAAGACAGTGCTTCCAGTTCTAGGGGCTATATTCTTAAAGGAACCTGCATACCGAAAAATAAGAGACCACTCTAAAATCTATTTATGTTGCAGCAAGGGCCTCCCAAAGGCCTGTTATTGCAGGATGTTGGGTGACTCACGTCATACATACTTGGGCAGGTAACCTTCATGAGGGCCTCACTGGGGATAAGTCCCTGGCTGAAATGGTGACACTTATTCAACATATTCAGGAATCTGCCCGTTTCCTCTGAGACAATAAAAGGAAATGGCATTATTAATGCTCGTACCTCTACCATGGCGGTTCCCAAACGCAGGGCGTTGTGGTTACGGCAGTGGGTGGCGGATGCAGAGTCTAAACGGAGTGTGGAAGCCTTACCCTCCATAGGTGATTGGCTGTTTAGAGGCGAGTTAGACACTTGGATTTCAAAGGCTACTGCTGGAAAGTCCATATACCTCCTATCGGTCTGCGCTGTTTAAAGGAAAGGCCCGAGGTGCCTCATGCGACACGAGGCTCCAGAGGTAAGTCACGTAAGCCTGCCACCCCACAGGATCTCAGGACCAGGGTGTCAGCTCTGTCTCCTCCAAGCCCTCAGCATGACTGTCTCACACCACTCCTGGGGGATCTCAGAGTGGGAGCTCATCTGAGATTTTTCAGCTCCATTTGCAACAACTCCTGACAGGATACCTGGGTAAAAGACCTGATCTCCCAGGGCTACAAACTGGAGTTCGAGAGTTCTCCACCGCACAGGTTTTTCAAATCGGGTTACCGACTTCAGCAGACATGCACCTCACGCTACAGGAGGCCATTCAGAAATTGGCTCGGACCCAGGTCATTGTTCCTGTGCCACTGCAACAACGGGGCGAAGGTTACTATTCTAGCCTTTTTGTGGTACCAAAACCGTACATTTCAGTGAGGCCCATTTTGTACCTCAAATCGTTAAACCCATATCTGTGGGTTTTCTGGTTCAAAATGGAGTCTCTGAGAGCAGTGATATCAGGCCTGGAGGAAGGCGAGTTCTTGGTCTCTCTGGACATAAAGGACACTTACCTCCATATTCCGATATTAGGCCTACCTCAGGTTTGCTCTGCTGGAGTACCACTACCAGTTCCAGGTGCTGCCTTTCGGCCTCTCCGAGGTCCCAAGGGTCTTCACCAAAGTGATGGTGGAAGTGATGTTCCAGCTCAGGATTCAGGATGTGAACATTGTACCCTACCTGGACGATCTGCTGTTCAAAGGAAATTCTGCTGGACAGCATCTGCCGAACGACATCAATGTTGTCATGCCACGGTTGGATTCTGAGCTTTCAGAAGACTAACCTCAAACCGACCCAACGACTCCAATTCCTCGGAATGATCCTGGAAACGGTGGCTCAGAAGGTCTACCTTCCTGCGGACAAAGCAGAGTCACTTCAGGAGTTGGTTCAAGCGGTTCTGCATACAAACTGGGTCTCGGTACATCTTTGCACCCGTCTGCTGGGAAAGATGGTGGCCTCCTTTGAGGCCATTCCATTTGGCAGATTCCATGCGAGGACATTCCAGCTGGATCTCCTGAAGAAATGGTCAGGTTCATATCTGCAGATGCACCATATCATACGTCTGTCACTGCAGGCCAAGATTTTTCTCCTGTGGTGGTTGCAACCCTCCAATCTCTTGGAGGGGAGGAGCTTCGGGATCCAGGATTGGATTCTCTTGACCACAGACACGAGCCTTTGCAGCTAGAGAGCAGTCACCCAAGGGGCTCAGTTTCAGGGCAGGTAATCAAGCCTCAAAGCCAGTCTTCCAATAAACATTCTGGTACTCTGAGCCATCTACAGTGCTCTACTCCAAGCGTCTCCTCTGCTTCAAGGTCGAGCCATTCAGGTTCAGTCGGACAACGCCATGGCTGTGGCATACGTCAATTGGCAGAGAGGGACAAAAAGCAGGGCCTGCATGCGGGAGGTTTCCAAGATCCTCCTCTGGGTAGACAGGAATGCAACGGCAGTCTCGGCCATATTCATTCCGGGAGTGGACAACTGGGAGGCAAACTTCCTCAGTCGTCATGACTTACACCCGGGAGAGTGGGGTCTCCATCCGCAGGTATTTCGACAAGTCACAGCCCAGTGTGGCTACCCGCAGGTCGACCTGATGGCCTCTCGACTCAACAGCAAACTTCCGTGCTATTGTTCCCGGAAGAGGGACCCTCTGGCAGCAGCAATGGACGAGGCTGTGGACTTACCGGCTGGTGTACCTTTTTCCTCCAATTCCATTGCTCCCTAGAGTTCAAAAAAGAATCCGAAGAGAGGGAGTTCAGGCAATTCTCACTGCCCCCGATTAGCCTCGAAGAGTGTGTTGCACGGATCTTCAGCCCATGACTGTAGAAGACCCCTGGCCTCTTCCACTAAGGATCATATTCAGCAAGGGCCGTTTGTCTACCCGGACTTATGGCAGCTTCGTTTGACGGCATGGCTGTTGAGCGGAACCTTCTAGCTCAGAAGGGAAAAAGTAATCTCCACCATGATTCAAGCCAGTAAGGCTGTCACGTCGAAGCATTACCACCATATCTAGAAACGATACGTTTCCAGGTGTGAGGGCCGAAAGTATCAGACAGCGGATTTTAACTTATGACGCTTTTTGCAGGCTGGTGTAGATATGGTTGTATGGGGTAGACTAACAGCGCCAAAAAATACAGTAGAAGGTTTTTTCACAGTATGTCAGTTAGAAGCTAAAACCCGAGAAAGACAACAAACAGTCACTGTGTGCCACTCCCTTTTATATAGAGGGCGTCTGCTGGATCTTAAATAGAACCTGCACTAGTACGTGTGCAAGATGCAAAACAATTTTGGAAAAAAAAGAGAATAAGATCTAAGCGACCATAGGTGGCATAAAATTCTGGGGACTGCGTTTTCTCTTTTAAAACACAATGGGGTTTATAACAGACAGTAGTTAAAAATGTATACAAAAGGAACAGTAATACAGGTTTTAAAATAATAAAAAAAATATTAAAAACCTGAAGGGCACATAAAAGACGCGAAAAAGTGGAGTACAAAAAATACAGTATAAAATGAGAAAATAAACAATACTTGATTGCACTAAGTATCTAAAATAAGGTGGAAAAAAGCAGCTTAACTGAGGTTTCATTGGTAGTAGCAGGATATGGGCCTGCGACGGAGCTCCATAAAAGTTCAGATCTCGGCCTTGTCCGTTTTCTTTCAGAAGAAATTGGCTTCTTTGCCTGAGGTCCAGACATTCCTGCAGGGTATTCTGCGCATCCTGCCTCCTTTTGTGCCGCCCATGGCACCTTGGGACCTAAACGTGGTTTTGTCATTTCTACAGTCCTCTTGGTTTCAATCTCTGGTGTCAGTTGAGGTCAAATATCTTACGTGGAAGACTTTTATGCTATTGGCCTTAGCTTCCGCTAGACGTTTCAGAACTTGGTGCTTTGTTCTGCACAAGTCTCTACCTGGTCTTTCATGAGGACAGAGCGGAACTCCGGACTCAACAGTTTCTGCCTAATGTGGTTTCTGCATTCCACCTGAATCAGCCAATTGTGGTTCCAGCTACTTCAGCCTCTTCCTCAATTCCTGAGTCCTTGGATGTGGTACGAGCCCTGAAGATATGTCAAGAGGACAGCAGCTGTCCAGAAATCAGATCCCTCTTTGTGCTGTATGATGCACACAAGAAGGGGTGTCCTGCTTCGAAACAGTCTGTTGACCGTTGGATTAGGCTTACTATTCAACAGGCCTACACTTCGGCGGTCTTGCCTACTCCTCGGTCCATCAAGGCCCACTCTACCAGGTCGGTGGATTCTTCCTGGCCTTCTGCTCTTGGTGTCTTGGCTCATAACTGTGGCGGGCCGCTACCTGGTCAGGGACAAACACGTTTGTCAAATTCTACAGGTTTGATACCCTGGCTACAGAGGATGTCCAATTTGGACATACGGTGCTCCAGGCATCTCAGCATTTTCCCACCTATTCTGAGAGCTTTGGGACTTCCCCATCGTACTAAGTGTCCCCAGTATACCTTATGGATGATAGGTAATTAAAATCCTATTTTTCTCTATCGGTAAATCCTTTTCTCGTAGTCCATAAGGGATATTGGGGAATCTAGTACGATGGGGTAGACTGGGTCCAAAGGAACCAGTGCGCTTTCAATTTCTTCAGCTGGGTGTGCTGGCTCCTTCCCTCTATGCCCCCTCCCACAGGCAGTTATAGGTAATAACGTGCCCGAAGGAGAAAGGACATATATGAGAGAAGGAATATGATAACAAAGAGTGGTGAGATTTACATACCAGCACACCACTAACATATAACAACCAGCAACAGCTGGTAACAACAGCAGAAACAGCTGAACAGGTAACCACATAACAAGAACCTGCAGAAAAGTCAATGCACTGAGGTGGGCGCCCAATATCCCTTATGGACTACGAGAAAAGGATTTACCGGTAGGTAATTAAAATCCTATTTTCTCTTGCATCCATAAGGGATATTGAGGAATTGGTATGATGGGGACGCCCCAAAGCTACCAGAACGGGCGGGAACGTGCGGAGACTGCTGCAGCACCGCCTGCCCAAACTGGGTATCCTCTTTGGCTAGAGTAGCAAACTTGTACAACTTAACAAAAGTGTTCTTCCCCAACCAGGTAGCAGTTCAGCGTAGTTGTAAGACCGAGACTCCATGGGCAGCCGCTCAGGAAGAACCCACTGATATTGTAGAGTGGGCCTTCAGAGACTTAGGAACAGGTAAGGCTGCTGACACATAGGCCTGTTGAACAGTAAGCCTAACCAACGAGCAATGGACTGATTCGAAGCAGGACAACCCTTTTTCTGCGCATCATAGAGCACAAACAAATAATTAATCTTTCTGATCCGAGCCGTTCTCTTGACAATCTTCCAAGGCTCGCACAGCATCCAATGCCTCCGGAGGAGCAGAAGCGTCAGAACTGGACGGAATCACAATAGGCTGATTCAAGTGAAACGCAGAGACAACCTTCGGCAGGAACTGCTGCCTAGTCCGGAGCTCCGCTCTGTCCCCGTAAAAGACCAAGTATGGACTTTTACACGACAAGGCCTCCAATTCTAAGACACGTCGACCAGAAGCCAGGGCCAGTAACATCACCATCTTCCACGTGAGGAACTTCTCTTCTACCGTCATCAGAGGATCAAACCAAAACATTATTCAGATCCCAGGGTGCCATAGGCGGCACAAAAGGAGGTTGGATGTGGAGTACTCCTTGCAAGAAGGTCTGAACTTCTGGCAACACAGCCAATTTCGTCTGGAAGAAAATGGAGAGGGGTGAAATCTGGACCTTATTGAACCCGGACGTAAGCCCTTATCCACACCAGCCTGCAGGAAACGTAAAAAGCATCCCAAGTGAAATACTGCAGGCAGATACGTGCGTTCATCGCACTAAGAGACATATTTCTTCCAGATATGATGATAGTGTTGTCACAACTGAGGGCTGGTGCTGACCAGGAGAAGCCTCAATTGTAGGGGCTGAGTTATATGTGAACCTGGGAAGCAGTACAGAGTTCTTAGACATGCAGGGAACCTTTACCACAGATGCCCGAAGGCGTGACCACGACAACAAAGGAAAGTTCAAAGGTTTTATTGAAACTCAGCTCACTAGCATATGTCGGCAGTTAGCAAGATTAAGAACAGCATATAAGTCACAGTTCCCAGGAGTGCATATAGGCAGTCCCTAGGAGTGGTATAATTAAGCACAGTCTTGAAGGACTTGGAGATGATATGTCCTTACCAACACCGATGCACTGGGTAGCTGATGGGAAACAGAAGCTGATGACTGAACTGCCGGGAAATGCCGGATAGAACCGACACAGGTGGTGAGCTGTGAAATGGTGTCAGATACCAGTGTAATGGAAGATCAGATGCAGAAACACTGGTGATGCTAGAGATCGATGACAGAGCACCGATGGTGACTTGGGATCGATGACGGAACACCGATGGTGACTTGGGATCGATGACGGAACACTGATGGTTACTTGGGGTCGATGGCGGAACACCGATGGTTACTGGGGATCGATGGCGGAACACCGATGGTTACTGGGGATCGATGGCGGAACACCGGTGGTTACTGGGGATCAATGGCGGAACACCGATGGTTACTTGGGATCGATGGCGGAACACCGATGGTTACTTGGGATCGATGGCGGAACACCGATGGTTACTTGGGATCGATGGCTGTATTGCAGAGAAAGTCCATGGGAGGACTGCACACTGGAATCACTGAAGACAATTGAAGCACTGACATCTTTCCACCCCAGGAACAGGATATTTATACCTGCTGGGAAGCAGAGATTGGCTGGCTGATTAAGCAGAGTCTAGAGTGCAGCTGCTGGATAATTAGGTAGAAACCAGAGTGCAGCTAATAGGCTGAAAAGTAACATGTGACTAGGAAAACATGGCTGCGCCCATGTTAGCTTTTGGAGGGAAAGATTGTTTGTAACTTGAATGTGAAACTTAACCCTGATGCTGCCAGAATCACGGGGAAGAGATTTGAGACAATGAGATGCAGCGTGCTTCACACAGACAGCGCAGATGGAATCCAGGCCTGGAACGCTGGGACAGTCTCAGGAGGCAATTGGAAGGTAAATACTGATAAGGAATTACCTGGATCGTGACAGCACCCCCTCCTTTAGGAGTGGCCCCAGGACACTTCTTATAAGTTCTTTACCTGAACAAACGGAAGGATCTAGATTGAATCCTGATGAACTTGAACTGGCTGGAACCAGAGGAGACTGTACCGGACTTATGGACGAGACCAGATTGAGTCCAGACAAACTTGAACCGGCTGAGACCGGCGGAGACTTTGGACCGACGGATAGGACAGGATTAGATCCGAAGGTGCTGTAATCGGCTGGAATCGAAGGAGGCTGATCCGGGCAGACGGATGGGACCGGATTGGGTCCGGAAAAGCTTGAACCGGCTGGGACCGGAGGAGTCTTCGGATTGACAGTTGAATCAGCTGGAACTGAAGGAGTCTTTGGACCTACGGATGGAACCGGATTGGGTCCAGAGATATCGGAATCGGCTGGAACCGAAGGAGTCTTCAGACAGACGGATGGAACCGGATTGAGTCTGGAGACAGTTGAATCAGCTGGAACTGGAGGAGTCAGAATCCGGTTAAAACCGGAATGAGTGGTATCCGAGTGTTCAGTTAGACCATCCTGGATCTGGTCCATGCTGGATGCCAACAAGGTGGTGCTCTCTGAAGACTGCAAACAGGAGTTCATAACTGCATCTGTAGCACAAAAAATTCCATCTGGGAACTTGGCTCTGGATACTTCCCTTGGGGCTGAAATTCCGGTGACCCCTCCTGGGGTTGACGAATCAGACACCTCTCTCAGGGTTGTTTTCTCCAGCACCCCTCCTGGGGTTGACAGATCAGAAACTCCTTTTTGAGAAGACTCATATGCCCCTACTAGAGCTTGAACATTGGAAACCCCTTCTTGGCCTGTAGACACAGACGCCCCTTCTTGGGCTGTAGACACAGAGGCCCCTTCTTGGGTTCCATCCAGCCAGGTGGAAAGGTCCTGGAGACAGCGAATCACATGGCCCTGTGCAGCCTCCTGACGTTCAAGGCAGGCTGCAAGTTCTTGCATCGGCCTGGTCGCTTGGACCTGGTCTCTGGCCGGATCCATTAGGTCAGTGCTTACTGTCACAACTGAGGGCTGGTGCTGACCAGGGGAAGCCTCAATTGTAGGGGCTGAGGTATATGTGAACCTGGGAAGCAGTACAGAGTTCTTAGACATGCAGGGAACCTTTACCACAGATGCCCGAAGGCGTGACCACGACAACAAAGGAAAGTTCAAAGGTTTTATTGAAACTCAGCTCACAAGCATATGTCGGCAGTTAGCAAGATTAAGAACAGCATATAAGTCACAGTTCCCAGGAGTGCATATAGGCAGTCTCTAGGTGTGGTATAATTAAGCACAGTCTTGAAGGACTTGGAGATGATATGTCCTTACCAACACCGATGCACTGGGTAGCTGATGGGAAACATATGCCGATGACTGAACTGCCGGGAAATGCCGGATAGAACCGACACAGGTGGTGAGCTGTGAAATGGTGTCAGATACCAGTGTAATGGAAGATCAGATGCAGAAACACTGGTGATGCTAGAGATCGATGACAGAGCACCGATGGTGACTTGGGATCGATGACGGAACACCAATGGTTACTTGGGATCGATAGCGGAACACCGATGGTTACTTGGGATCGATGGCGGAACACCGATGGTTACTTGGGATCGATGGCGGAACACCGATGGTTACTGGGGATCGATGGCGGAACACCGATGGTTACTTGGGATCGATGGCGGAACACCGATGGTTACTTGGGATCGATGGCGGAACACCGATGGTTACTTGGGATCGATGGCTGTATTGCAGAGAAAGTCCATGGGAGGACTGCACACTGGAATCACTGAAGACAATTGAAGCACTGACATCTTTCCACCCCAGGAACAGGATATTTATACCTGCTGGGAAGCAGAGATTGGCTGGCTGATTAAGCAGAGTCTAGAGTGCAGCTGCTGGATAATTAGGTAGAAACCAGAGTGCAGCTAATAGGCTGAAAAGTAACATGTGACTAGGAAAACATGGCTGCGCCCATGTTAGCTTTTGGAGGGAAAGATTGTTTGTAACTTGAATGTGAAACTTAACCCTGATGCTGCCAGAATCACAGGGAAGAGATTTGAGACAATGAGATGCAGCGTGCTTCACACACACAGCGCAGATGGAATCCAGGCCTGGAACGCTGGGACAGTCTCAGGAGGCAATTGGAAGGTAAATACTGATAAGGAATTACCTGGATCGTGACAGCACCCCCTCCTTTAGGAGTGGCCCCAGGACACTTCTTATAAGTTCTTTACCTGAACAAACGGAAGGATCTAGATTGAATCCTGATGAACTTGAACTGGCTGGAACCAGAGGAGACTGTACCGGACTTATGGACGAGACCAGATTGAGTCCAGACAAACTTGAACCGGCTGAGACCGGCGGAGACTTTGGACCGACGGATAGGACAGGATTAGATCCGAAGGTGCTGTAATCGGCTGGAACCGAAGGAGGCTGATCCGGGCAGACGGATGGGACCGGATTGGGTCCGGAAAAGCTTGAACCGGCTGGGACCGGAGGAGTCTTCGGATTGACAGTTGAATCAGCTGGAACTGAAGGAGTCTTTGGACCTACGGATGGAACCGGATTGGGTCCAGAGATATCGGAATCGGCTGGTACCGAAGGAGTCTTCAGACAGACGGATGGAACCGGATTGAGTCTGGAGACAGTTGAATCAGCTGGAACTGGAGGAGTCAGAATCCGGTTAAAACCGGAATGAGTGGTATCCGAGTGTTCAGTTAGACCATCCTGGATCTGGTCCATGCTGGATGCCAACAAGGTGGTGCTCTCTGAAGACTGCAAACAGGAGTTCATAATGGCATCTGTAGCACAAAAAATTCCATCTGGGAACTTGGCTCTGGATACTTCCCTTGGGGCTGAAATTCCGGTGACCCCTCCTGGGGTTGACGATTCAGACACCTCTCTCAGGGTTGTTTTCTCCAGCACCCCTCCTGGGGTTGACAGATCAGAAACTCCTTTTTGAGAAGACTCATATGCCCCTACTAGAGCTTGAACATTGGAAACCCCTTCTTGGCCTGTAGACACAGACGCCCCTTCTTGGGCTGTAGACACAGACGCCCCTTCTTGGATTCCATCCAGCCAGGTGGAAAGGTCCTGGAGACAGCGAATCACATGGCCCTGTGCAGCCTCCTGACGTTCAAGGCAGGCTGCAAGTTCTTGCATCGGCCTGGTCGCTTGGACCTGGTCTCTGGCCGGATCCATTAGGTCAGTGCTTACTGTCACAACTGAGGGCTGGTGCTGACCAGGGGAAGCCTCAATTGTAGGGGCTGAGGTATATGTGAACCTGGGAAGCAGTACAGAGTTCTTAGACATGCAGGGAACCTTTACCACAGATGCCCGAAGGCGTGACCACGACAACAAAGGAAAGTTCAAAGGTTTTATTGAAACTCAGCTCACAAGCATATGTCGGCAGTTAGCAAGATTAAGAACAGCATATAAGTCACAGTTCCCAGGAGTGCATATAGGCAGTCTCTAGGTGTGGTATAATTAAGCAGTCTTGAAGGACTTGGAGATGATATGTCCTTACCAACACCGATGCACTGGGTAGCTGATGGGTAACAGAAGCCGATGACTGAACTGTCGGGAAATGCCGGATAGAACCGACACAGGTGGTGAGCTGTGAAATGGTGTCAGATACCAGTGTAATGGAAGATCAGATGCAGAAACACTGGTGATGCTAGAGATCGATGACAGAGCACCGATGGTGACTTGGGATCGATGACGGAACACCAATGGTTACTTGGGATCGATGGCAGAACACCGATGGTTACTTGGGAACGATGGCGGAACACCGATGGTTACTGGGGATCGATGGCTGAACACCGATGGTTACTGGGGATCGATGGCTGAACACCGATGGTTACTGGGGATCGATGGCGGAACACCGATGGTTACTTGGGATCGATGGCGGAACACCGATGGTTACTTGGGATCGATGGCGGAACACCGATGGTTACTTGGGATCGATGACGGAACACCGATGGTTACTTGGGATCGATGGCTGTACTGCAGAGAAAGTCCATGGGAGGACTGCACACTGGAATCACTGAAGACAATTGAAGCACTGACATCTTTCCACCCCAGGAACAGGATATTTATACCTGCTGGGAAGCAGGGATTGGCTGGCTGATTAAGCAGAGTCTAGAGTGCAGCTGCTGGATAATTAGGTAGAAACCAGAGTGCAGCTGATAGGCTGAAAAGTAACATGTGTGAAAGGAATACAAGGAAGGTCTCAGTGCGCAAAAGATCAAAGCTGCTGGATATTATCCCCCCTCTCCAAAGAAGGTTCCCAATTCCTTCACCACACGTGTCTAACAAAAAAATTGAGAAAGAGGGACTTATCCTGCACTTCACAATTGGATGACGTCTCAATAGATCCCAGAGTTATTTGTGAACTCGTAGAGACATAAAAAAGAGGAATATTGGCCCTCATTCCGAGTTGATCGGTCGCAAGGCGAATTTAGCAGAGTTACACACGCTAAGCCGCCGCCTACTGGGAGTGAATCTTAGCTTCTTAAAATTGCGACCGATGTATTCGCAATATTGCGATTACTAACTACTTAGCAGTTTCAGAGTAGCTCCAGACTTACTCTGCCTGTGCGATCATTTCAGTGCTTGTCGTTCCTGGTTGACGTCACAAACACACCCAGCGTTCGCCCAGGCACTCCCACCGTTTCCCCGGCCACTCCTGCGTTTTTTCCGGAAACGGTAGCGTTTTCAGCCACACGCCCCTGAAACGCCGTGTTTCCGCCCAGTAACACCCATTTCCTGTCAATCACATTACGATCGCCGGAGCGAAGAAAAAGCCGTGAGTAAAAATACTTTCTTCATAGTAAAGTTACTTGGCGCAGTCGCAGTGCGAACATTGCGCATGCGTACTAAGCGGATTTTCACTGCGATGCGATGAAAAATACCGAGCGAACAACTCGGAATGAGGGCCATTGTACATATATAGTGAAGTACAGTTTTAATTTTATACACATAAAACAAATTAAGCAGACAATAAAAACATCATACACTTTCCAATAGGAATGTATAGCAGCAATTGGATAACAATTTATAGCAGCATATCAAACTGGGGTGGGGAATGGTGAGGAAATTACCAGATAGTCTGAACTGTGTATACAGTTCAAAGCCAGCTTGCGGGTTTATTAGGTGCAGGGAAACCCGGGAATCCCCTGTGCCTCGCTGCACTGGAATGGCTCAGTCCTCTCCTGTCCCCTCCTTACAGTCCTGTAGTCACCAACGCGTTTCTACCTGTAACATAGGTCTTTTTCAAGGTGCAATAACATGTGCTGCTGTGGAGCTTATTTAAATGGTTTCTAGCCAATCAACTCACAGATGCAGCAGCTGGACCCTATACAGAGTAACCACCTAATCAAGTCCCGTGGTCCGTTGCCGCATACTGTGGTTTCCGAATTTGCCCATCGTCATAGTAACTGTGGTAAACTTCCGGTATCGTCATCCGGATTCCTCCCCGGTTGTCATAGTAACCGTTCTCCGCTTTCGGTTACAACGTCCCACAGTATCTTACTGATTGTGTTATACAACCTGATCCACACGGATCCCCATCGTGGTTAAATGTTAAAAGAAAGTCTGAGTCTCAGTGCCATCGCCATTGTAAAATCGCGTCACGTCACTTCCTGTAGTTTTTTTCTCTGGGGAAACTCGACGGAGTCATTCTTCCAAATAGTGGAACGTCACTTCCGGTCACGGATGTAAACAAAGAGCGATGTCTCCCTTGTTATACATATTAGGAAGATACAGATGGGTAAAAAATTCAATATGTAGTAAGAAAACAATAACTTAGATGAATCTTAAAAACTAATCAATACCTTTCAATCTAATTATTCTAAAAAGGGCAGTGATCTTAAAAATGATTTTTTATCATTGCAGAGGAATAGATTAAAAATAGATTAAAATTAAACAGATGGATTAGGACTTTAGAAATGGTATTCTCACCATTATTTCACTCTAAAATCCTTCATAGAAACCATTTAATTTCAAAGTCGCAGTTCAGGCCCTCAGGTTTTTTTTTTTTTTTTTTTAATATTTTTATTAAGTCGAGTAAACTGTTACAATACAGACAGGAGATGACAACTCCGAGTAAATATTGAATCACATACAAGTTATCCCGTGGAGGGGTAACCCAATATAACAAGAACAAAGGAGTGCGTCAATGATGACAAATGTGTATATCGACTACAGTTTTTCTGAGTTTAAACAATGATAAACATAAAGAGGAGAAGTAGTAAGAGGAAAGAATAATCTGAGGAGGAGACAGAAAGAGTGGGAGAAAGAGAAGGAAAGGGAGGGGGGGATGGGAGAGTGGTGGATCGTCAGAGAAGTTAGCAGGGTGGGAGTGTGCCTTGGAGGGCAAAACCTCCCTGGCACAGACCCAGTCAACTGTCCAACCAAGGACGGCATAGCATCTCTTATATTTATTATGACCTTTTTGGTATAGGTTAATGCATCATACCGCATCACATTACATCACACCCCTGAGGTGGAGGGTGTAATAAAGATGAACCAAGGTTCCCATATCCTCCTATATTTGTCCGATCTGTCATGTAGGGATGCTGTAATTTTCTCCATTGTGGAGATATGCCAAATTTTAGCTATTAGCATGCTCCTACGGGGGGTAATGGTTTTTTTCCAATTCTTAGCTATAACACAGCGGGCTGCATGTAAGATTTGAAGTACTAGGCTATTTGCATGGCTATCTAAATTGGGTAAGGGAAGGCCCAGCAGGGCTGACCATGGGCCCAGGGTTATTCGTGAACAGAAGATAGAACTAATGAGAGCTTCCACCTGAGTCCAGAACATGTGTATTTTTGGGCAAGACCACCATATGTGTTTGAAATCTCCGGTTTGGCCGCATTCACGCCAACATAGTGGAGAGGACCCTGGAAAAATCCTGTGCAGGGTCGCAGGGACCCGATACCATCTCGTGTAGACTTTATAAGAATTTTCCTTTACTAAGGAGGAGATTGAAGATTGGGCTACTTTTTGTCTAATGGTTTCCCAGGAGTCTTCATCGGGAGGTGGGCCTAGGTCCTGTTCCCACTTACTTTCATGGGGGAGTAGATCAACAGCCTTCAGGGAACGTAACAAACCATAGAGTATGGATATAATGCCCTGCCGCATAGGAGAATAAATACAAAGACGCTCCAAGGGGGTAGGCTGGCGAAAAACCTGGGATTTGGGAAGGGAGCTTAAAAAGGAGCGGAGTTGTAAGTATTCATATGCCACAGGTTGGGAAATATTATATCTGTCACACAGCGATTGAAGGGACCGCCATGAGGACCCATCTATAAAATCAAACACCAGACCCGGGCGCGGGTCCAAATGGAGCCACGAGTGGGATCGCAATGTTGAGCCTGGGGGGAAATCCCGGTTATCCCAAATAGATGTGATGGGTGAAGGGAAAGTGGACAGGCCGTAATGTCGAATGCAGAAAAGCCACAGGGAGCAGGTGAGTTTTGTTGAAGGGATACAAGTATGCATTGGCCGTAGTGGCTTAGTTGGCGTAAGGAGGGAAACCAAAGTGGAGACCCCGGCCGCAAAGAGTTCAATTTGGATCCAGGGTAGGCGGGGGGTTGGGGAGAACCATGCTAGAGCCTGACTCAGGTGGGTTGCATGATAGTATTTACGGATATCCGGCAATCCCCTACCTCCCATTAATGGGTCACGTACTAGGGTGGAGGTCTTGATTCTAGGGGGTTTATTAGACCATATAAATTTTACGAAGAGTTTCTGCATTCGACGTAAGGCCTCCGCGGGGATACTTACGGGAATTGTTTGAATCAGATACAGAATCCTGGGGAGGATGTTCATTTTTACTGAGACTATCCGTCCGAACCAGGCTATGATCTGTTTATCCCAAGCTCGAAGGTCTGACTCTATACACTTAAACAGAGCTGGGAAGTTCTCCGAGTATAGAGAGTCGTAGGAATTAGTGATATACACGCCTAGATACTTAATTTTCTTAGTGCGCCAGGAAAAGTTAAAGTTAGCAGCTAGGAGAGATCTGGTATTCCCGTCAAGATGCAGAGGGAGGGCTTCTGATTTAGAGTAATTAATGCGATATCCCGAATAGTGAGAATATAATGATAGGGTTTTAAATAGATTAGGGATAGAAATATTAGGAGAGGAGAGAGTTAAAAGAACGTCGTCAGCGAATAATGACAATTTGAATTCCTCCCCACCAACAGGGATTCCCTTAATGTCGGGGTTGGACCTAACCATACACGCCAGAGGTTCGATCGTCATGGCAAAAATTAGTGGTGACAGGGGGCACCCCTGGCGTGTACCGTTACTGATGTGAAAGAGGTGAGAGTCTTTGCCATTAACCCGGACTCTAGCAGAGGGGTTGGAGTATAGTGCCTGAATACCCTGAAGTAGGCTTCCTCCCAGGCCGAACCTGCGCAGAGTGGCGAACATGAAAGGCCATAGTATTTTGTCAAAAGCCTTCTCTGCGTCAAGCGAGAGAAGGATGGAGGGCAATCTGGTTTTGTTAATAAGATGGACCAGATTAATAGTTCTCCGTGTATTGTCTCTAGCCTGCCGGCCTGGGATGAAGCCCACCTGGTCAGCGTGTATTAGATGTGGGAGAATTGGGTTTAATCTTAGGGCTAGGATTTTAGCAAATAGTTTAATATCGTTATTTAATAAAGAAATGGGGCGGTAGCTAGCACAGGAGTTAGGATCTTTCCCAGGCTTATGGATCAAAACTATTCGTGCCTCCAATGCGCGGGGAGAAAGGGGGTTACCGTTTAGAAATCCATTGAAGAGCCTGCAAAGGTGGGGTAATAAAGTCCCCTTAAATTTCTTATAGTACATAATTGAGATCCCATCAGGTCCAGGGGCTTTACCTGGTTTCTGAGTTTTGAGAGCATTCTCTAATTCCTCGACAGTAATCTCTGAGCTCAACTGAGAAATTGTCGAGCTACTCACGGATGGTAGATTACATTTATCTAGGAGGGAGTCGATCCCCTCATCAAATCTCTGTGATGAGGAGGAGGACGCTTCCGAGTTATACAATGATTTGTAAAACCCTTCGAATTCATCCAAAATGCGATCAGGGTCATGAGTCAGAGTTCCTTGTTTGGTGCGAATGGATAAAATATTTTTGGAAGAAATCTGAGCCCTCAACTTTCTGGCTAGGAGTTTATCTGCTTTGTCTCCTTTTTCATAATATAACTGATTAAGACGTCTAAGGCACTGTTCAGTTTTGTGTGATAAAAGCATATTGAGTTCGCCCCTGACTTTAAGTACCTTTTCTAAATCAGCAGATTTTAGGGAGGCCTTATGGGTTTCCTCCAACTGATGAAGTTGATTAGATAGCTCTAAAATTTTTTGGGAATGCTGTTTATGGAGTCTGGCCGCGGTCTGGATGAAGTGGCCCCGAAGGACCGCTTTATGTGCCTCCCACAGGGTCATGTCAGATATACCGGGTGTTTGGTTCTCGGTGAAATAATCAGTCAATGCCTGAGTGGTTTGTTGTAGCACTTCAGGCTGTTGAAGAAGGGCATCATTAAGGGACCAAGAGGGGGGGGAGGAAGAACGAGCCAACCCCGACAAAGTCAAAGAAATAGGGGCGTGGTCGGACCACGTTATTGGGTAAATACGGCAATTCTGTATTTTAGAGGTCAGGTCTCTTCCGACCATTATCATGTCAATTCTAGTATATAAATTGTGGACTGGGGAAAAAAACGTATAATCTTTAATTAAAGGGTCGGCAACCCTCCAGGAGTCAAATAGTAGATGATTTTTAAGTAGCGAGTGCAAGGCTCTGGAGTTACGGGCGCTTAAGTGTGACTGGGAGGGTGGGAGGGGGTGGGATCGATCAAGATTATGGTGTAGTATAGTATTAAAGTCTCCCGCTATTAAGAGGTCACCTTTCCTACATTGGGCAATTTTAGAGTCTAAGGAAGCAAAGAACGAGGCCTGATTAACGTTGGGAGCGTAAATATTGACCATAGTGATGGGAGCATTATTGAGTTTGCCTACTATAATAAGGAACCTACCGCGTTTGTCTTTAATGATTCGGTCTGGTTCCAAATGTAAATGAGCGGGAATCAGAATGGCGACCCCTCTTTTCTTTTGGGTGCGGTCGCAGGCGTGTATGGCGACAGGGTGGCGTCTAGAGCGTAGTTCAGGATGGGAGACACCTCTAAAATGCGTCTCCTGAAGGAACACCAGATCTCCCCCTACCTGTTTCAGGAACAGAAATAATTTGGTCCTCTTTTGGGGACTATTGAGACCCTTCACATTATAGGATATTACATTAATAGACATATTGTTACCAGTATGAGCTTATCATAATTAAACCTGACGGTCCAGGGATGATCTCCCGGGGAGACAAGGGGGACAAGGGGGAAAGGAAGAGAAGGAAGAGAAGAAAGAGGGGAAAGAGACCGGAGAAATAAAAAGAAACATCTAGAAGACTGTAAAATAAACATGTGTATTTGACCGAGCCAACGACCCATTGTACACGGCGTACGGGTCCGTATGTTTGAGCACCCGTATGGGGAATCTAAGGGAGATAGGAACTCCCCTATGCTCAAACTTGACTATAGTGGCTCGGCGGGGGGACGCAGCTCCGACCACCAAGGGGCCCACCAACTAAACCTGATGGGGGCGACCAAGGGGGTCGGAATAACATCCAACCATAATGAACCACCGTTAAGAACCGATAAACAGAATAAACATAAGCTAAATTATATAAGCTCAGCTCAGGGAGGAACTTTTAAACCTCCAAATCAGATAGCATAACAGTATCAGTGAACATATAATAACCCATCAGAGCATCTATAAAGGAGCTTTCATGGTGGGTCCTGATTTGTAGGAATCTTCTCCGGGACTGTCGACCAAAGGCGTCGAGGAGCTCGCTGTGGGAGGGGAGAGTTCGGTGAATGTCGGGGATCTGGTGCTTCTCGTGGGGAGGATGATTTATTGGGCTCCGGTGGGGATAAGTTCAGTCTTAACAGGAGCCTGTGAGCTTCCTCCTTGGATCGTGCCAGCATTCTCTTCCCATCAAGCTGTACAATTAGGGCAAAGGGAAAACCCCATCTGTAGCGTATGTTATTATCCCTGAGGATTTGGGTGTATTCCTTCAGGTCGAAGCGCCTCTTAAGAGTAGTAGGGGATAAATCCTGGAACACCAAGAGCTTGTGAGATTCGAACAGACAGACGTCCTTGTTCCGGGCAGCTATTAGGATTTTATCTTTAGTTTTGAAATAGTGGCAGCGTAGAACTACGTCGCGAGGAGGGGACGAGGTTGAGGGTTTTTGGCGAAGGGAACGGTGAGCCCTATCTAGGAGGAATTGTTCACGTGGGATGTCTGGCAGGAGGTGTTGAAAGAACCGGAGGAGGAAATCCTCCAGTTGTGTTGGTTCCACCGATTCCGGGATATATTTAATGCGCAGGTTATTACGTCGTGCGCGGTTATCAGCGTCCTCCTGTTGGTCCTGGATCAAGTAGATATCCTCTTGCATGACTTGAACAGAATGTTCTAGCTCTTGCTGGAAGGTGATGACCTCATCGATTTTCTGTTCAACATCATTGGTGCGGGCCCCGAGATCAGATATCTCCGCCTTGAGACCGGAGATGGCTTTGTGAATCTCGGAATGGAAGGCCTGTTTTAGCGACTTCATTTCCGTTAAAATTGAGGCGAAGCAATCTTTCATGGAGGGGTCTGGGACAGACGAGTCTTCCTCCGATTCCGAAGCCAAGTCAGGGTGGGGGGGCGGCAGGTAGTTTGGCTGCACTAGACTTCATTTTGGAAATGAAGGACGATATTTCCGCCGATGCTGCTGTGGCTTTCTTAGACTTGGATTTAGATTTAGGCATGGTGTGCGACAGTCCCGAAGATAGAGAGGGTCAAAGGTCAAAGCCGAGCCATAACGTGAGTAGTTAGTGATCCATCATGAAATGAGTATAGAGAATAAACATAGAAAGACCCCCAGGGTCGTACCCGCAGGCACTCAGCAAGCCATTCCCCCGGCCACCAGTATCATGGAGGGCTGATATGTAGAGGTGCACTGCCAATGTAGGGAAGAGAGATGATAGGCCAACATATGTGGGGGCCCAGCTGATCACAGCTTAGATGCCCAGCGCGGCTCACAATTGTGGTCCCGGCTACACACCGAGGGGAAGGCCGCAACCCGCAGGAGGGCTAAAAAAAGCGCTCCCCGATTCCGCGGGTCCCCCTCAGTGGTTGCAGCGGGGCTTATGAGAGTGTCAGAGGGGCTCCTGGGTTCTCAGGGAGGGGATGAAAATCCGTGGGGTTATATATTTTAAAGTGCCCACTGGAGTAGCATAGAATTATTTCTTCTCACTCTGCTAGCCCCTTTCACCAGTAATTTACCCCAAGTTAGCCACCGGGGGGAGCCCTTGGCTTGGGTTTTGCTGTGGAGCCTATGGTTTGGTGGGCCCTGTCATCAGCCAGGCAGTGTGCTTAAAGAGAGTCCCTGGACTCTGGATGGGGGCTAGGCCGCAGCCCGCAGGCAGGCGGCAGGGATCTCGACCAGGTCCCAATCTCCAGCCTCAGATGCAGGGGGGTGACCAAACCCCTTCATTAGCCACGAGTGCGGAGGTAGGGAGAGAGCGTGTGTGCCCTGCTGATCTGCGTAGCAGTGCTCTCCGGCCAGGACAGGTGTCCGGAAGTATGGCGGGTCCCGAGGTCCGCACAGCGCGCGGCGGGAGAGGACAGCGCGTCTCCCCCTCAAGGTGAGCCAGCAGCCAGGTGGTCCGGGCGGGTGAAGCCTCCGCGTCTCGGGGCCGCGGGCGGGGAGCGGCAGCTCAATGTGGGCAGCTGGCGCGGCAGTCACGGGACGGACTCCGGCTGTGGAGCGAACTCACCGCTGCGGAAGGGTCCCTCTCCAGGTCCTATGAGCAGGTCCCGATGGATGCAGGTAGGGGGTCCGGTCTCAGCAGGGTGCTCGCGCGCGCCGCCGGGCGAGCTCCTCCGGCTTCCGCTCCACTCCAGGCCCCGGCTTCCGTTTGGGGAGGTAGGCCGCAATCCGCAGGAGCGCTTAAAAGCGCTCCCCGACTCCGCGGGCTCCCCAGGTATCGGCAGTAGGGTCAGGCAAGCCTGAGAGGTGTTTTATGGCTGGATTGGGGTACAGGAGCAGGGGGAAAAAGGGCTTTATGAGCGCCGTTTAGGGAGAGCTAGTTTGCTGCACGTCTTCCCAGTTTGCCAGCCAGGCCACGCTCAGGCCCTCAGGTTTTAATGTTCCTAACTCATATATTGCCCTCCTCTCCGCTTTTGCTAACTGTGTCGCAATATCTTTGCGTCTCCAGTCGCCCTTAATATGTCGAATGGCGGAGATGAGGTCCGGGTAGACGAACGGTCCTTCTTGAAGACGATCTCTTCTTAGTGGTACAGGCCAAGGGTCTTCGATGGACATGGCCAGAAGATCCGCGTACCACACCCTCCGAAGCCAATCTGGGGCAATTAGAATTGCCTGGACTCCCAGATTTCTGATGTGCTTTAGCACCGTGGGGAGTAATGGAATCAGAGGAAACAGATAGACCAGCTGGTAAGGCCAAGGCGACGTCAGTGCATCCACTGCCCTCGCCTGAGGGTCTCTGGTTCGTGAGCAATACCAGGGAAGTTTCTTGTTGAGACGAGAAGCCATCACGTCAATTTGCAGGCAGCCCCACCGGTTGATGACCTGCTGGAGTCCGCACTCCTGGGTGGAGATCTTGACTACTCAGGAAGTCCGCTTCCCAGTTGTCCACACCGGGAATGAAGATTGCTGACATTGCTCTTGAATTTCTTTATCTTTGCCACCTCTCGCATGCAGGCTCTGCTTTTTGTCCCTCCTTGTCGAATGATATACGCCACTGCTGTGGCATTGTCCGACTGTACCTGGATCGCATGAACCTTGAGCAGAGGAGAGGCCTGAAGCAGAGCATTGTAGATTGCCCGAAGTTCCAGAATGTTGATCGGAAGGAGGCTTTCGTGAGCTGACCACCTGCCCTGGAACTGCGCCCCTTGGGTGACAGCTCCTCATCCTTGTAGACTCGCATCTGTCGTGAGGAGGGTCCAATCCTGAATTCCGAAAACTCCGGCCCTCCAGTAGATTGGAGGACTGCAGCCACCACAGGAGGGAAATCCTGGCCTGAGGCGACAGCTGTATCATCCGGTGCATCGGAATGTGAACAGGACCATTTGCTTAGGAGATCAAGCTGAAAAGTTCTGGCATTGAACCTGCCATATTGGATCGCCTTGTAGGAGGCATCCATCTTCCTCAACAATCTTATGCAGAGATGGATGGACACTCGAGCAGGGCCACCGTATCCATCAACATCCCCGGGAACAGAAGCCACTGAGTCAGCTCCAGGTGGGACTTCTGTAAGTTGAGGATCCACCCATGGCATGACAGAAGTTGGATAGTGTGGTCGATATGGAGCAACAAAAGCTCCCTGGATCTTGCTTTGATCAGAAGGTCGTCCAGGTAAGGAACAATGTTGACTGTCTGGACCCGGAGCTGGAACATCATTTCCGCCATCACCTTCGGGAACACCCTCAGAGCTGTGGACAGGACAAAGGGCAGTGCCTGGAATTGGAAGTGATTGTCCAGCAGTGCAAACGGCAGGTACGCCTGATGAGGCGGCCAAATTGGAATATGGAGGTAGGCATCCTTGATATCCAAGGAGACCATGAATTCCTGATCTTCCATGCCCGCAATCACTGCTCGCAGGGATTCCATTTTGAACTTGAACACTTTCAAGTAAGGATTCTAGGATTTTAGATTCAAAATGGGTCTTACCGATCCGGTTTCGGCACCACAAACAGGTTTGAGTAAAACCCTTTGCCACATTGTGATATTGGTACTGGAACAATGATGTGGGACTGGACCAACTTTAGGATGGCCTGTTGCAACGTAACTTGCATATCCTCCAAAGCTGGTAAGCTTGATTTTGAAAAATCGTTGGGGAGGAGTACTGTCGAACTCCAGCTTGTAGTCCTAAGAAATGAGACCTCTGACCCAGGTATCCTGGCAGGAAGCCTCCCAGATGCGGCTGAAGTGACGCAGTCGAGCTCCCACCTCGAGATCCCCCTCGGGGTTGTCTGTTCTTGAGAGCTGTTGCTTACAGGCTTTCTGGACTTACCTCTGGTTCCTCTATTCGCATTGGAAGCACCTCTGTCCTTAGATTGAAATCTGTGAGAATGAAAGGACTGGACAGACGGCCCCGGGTAGGAGCGTCTCGCCGGCGGCGCCCCAGAGGGGAGAAAATAGGATTTTAATACCTACCGGTAAATCCTTTTCTCTTAGTCCGTAGAGGATGCTGGGGACTCCAAAAGGACCATGGGGTATAGACGGGATCCACAGGAGACATGGGCACTTTAAGACTTTAAATGGGTGTGAACTGGCTCCTCCCTCTAGGCCCCTCCTCCAGACCTCAGTTATAGGAAGTGTGCCCAGGGAGACGGACATTTCGAGGAAAAGGATTTTTGTTAACCAAGGGTGAGACACATACCAGCTCACACCACAACACACCGTACAACATGGCATTTAACTAAACCAGTTAACAGCATGAACTAAAAAATCAGCAACAGGCTGAATGAAACCAAAACACAACCTTTGTGTAACAAAAGCAATAACTATGAACAAGTACTGCAGATAGAGTCCGCACTGGGACGGGTGCCCAGCAACCTCTACGGACTAAGAGAAAAGGATTTACCGGTAGGTATTAAAATCCTATTTTCTCCTTCGTCCTAGAGGATGCTGGGGACTCCAAAAGGACCATGGGGTCTATACCAAAGCTCCAGACCGGGCGGGAGAGTGCGGATGACTCTGCAGCACCGATTGCGTAAACATGAGGTCCTCATCAGCCAGGGTATCAAACTTGTAAAATTTTGCAAAAGTGTTTGAACCCGACTAAGTAGCTGCTCAGCAAAGTTGCAGCGCCGAGACTCCCCGGGCAGCCGCCCAAGATGAGCCCACCTTCCTGGTAGAATGGGCCTTCACTGATTTCGGTAACGGCAATCCAGCCGTAGAATGAGCATGTCGAATCACACTACAGATCCAGCGTGCAATAGTCTGCTGAGAAGCAGGAGCCCCAATCTTGTTGGAAGCGTACAAGACAAACAGAGCCTCTGTTTTCCTAATACGAGCCGTTCTGGCAACATAAATTTTCAAAGCTCTGACCACATCGACAGACTTTGAATCGGCCAAGGCTTCAGTAGCCACAGGTACCACAATAGGTTGGTTCATGTGAAATGAAAAAACCACCTTTGGTAAAAATTGTTGACGAGTTCTCAACTCCACTCTATCCTCGTGGAAAATCAAATAGGGGCTTTTGTGAGACAAAGCCGCCAATTCCGACACCCGCCTTGCGGACGCCAAGGCCAATAGCATGACCACTTTCCAAGTGAGAAATTTCAACTCAACAGTTTGTAAAGGTTCAAACCAATGTGACATAAGGAACTGTAACACCACGTTAAGGTCCCATGGTGCCACTGGGGGCACAAATGGAGGTTGGATGTGCCACGCCTTTCACAAAGTCTGTACTTCTGGAAGTGAGGCCAATTCCCTTTGAAAGAAAATTGATAAGGCCGAAATCTGCACTTTAATGGAGCCTAACTTCAGGCCCGCCTCCACACCTGCTTGTAAAAAATGGAGAAACCGACCCAGCTGAAATTCTTCCGTAGGAGCCTTCTTGGATTCACACCAAGACACATATTTTCTCCAAATACGGTGGTAATGCTTCACCGTTACCTCCTTCCTAGCTTTCAGTAGAGTGGGGATGACCTCACCGGGAATACCCTTTCGTGCTAGGATTTTGCGTTCAACCGCCACGCCGTCAAACGCAACTGCGGTAAGTCTTGGAACACGCACGGCCCTTGCTGTAACAGATCCTCTCTTAGCGGAAGAGGCCAGGGATCTTCTATGAGTAATTCCAGAAGATCCGGATACCAGGCCCTCCGTGGCCAATCTGGAACAACGAGTATCACCTGAACCCTTGTTTTTCTTATGATCCGTATCACCTTTGGGATGAGTGGAAGTGGAGGGAACACATAGACCGACTGATACACCCACGGTGTCACGAGGGCGTCCACTGCTACTGCTTGAGGGTCCCTCAACCTGGAACAATATGTCTGAAGTTTCTTGTTGAGGCGAGACGCCATCATGTCTATTTGAGGAATTCCCCAACGACTTGTCACTTCTGCAAAGACCTCTTGATGAAGACCCCACTCTCCTGGATGGAGATCTTGTCTGCTGAGGAAGTCTGCTTCCCAGTTGTCCACGCCTGGCATGAAGACCGCCGACAGAGCGCTTGCCTGTTTTTCCGCCCAGCGAAGAACTTTTGTGGCCTCCGCCATCGCCGCTCTGCTCCTCTGTGCGCCACTGCTGTTATGTTGTCCGACTGAATCGGGGCGGGCAGGCCGCAAAGAAGATGTTCTGCTTGTAGAAGGCCGTTGTAGATGGCCCTTAGTTCCAGAATGTTTGTTTATGTGCAGACAAGCCTTGGGAGACAGGCTTATCTTCCGGTGCATGCGTAGGTGAGACCCCGACCACTTGTCCAACAGGTCCCACTGAAAAACCCTGGCATGGAACCTGCCAAACGGGATGGCCTCGTAGGCCGCCACCATCTTCCCCAGCACCCGAGTGCATTGATGAATCGACACCCATGCCGGTTTCAGAATCCCCTTGACCATGTTCTGTATTTCCAGAGCTTTTTCCATCGGGAGAAAAATTCTCTGCAGTTCCGTGTCTAGAATCATGCCCAAAAACGTCAGCCGTCGGAATCAACTGAGACTTTGAAAAATTTAGGAGCCAACCATGTTGCTGCAGAACTGTCAGGGAGAGCGCAACGTTTTTTAGTAACTGCTCTTTTGATCTCGCCTTTATCAGGAGATCGTCCAAGTATGGGATAATTGTGACACCCTACTTGCGCAGGAGCACCATCATGTCCGCCATTACTTTGGTGAAAATCCTCGGGGCCGTGGAAAGACCAAACGGCAACATCTGAACTTGGTAATGACAATCCTGAACCGCAAACCTCAGGTAAGCATGATATGGAGGATATATGGGGACATGTAGGTAAGCATCCTCTATGTCGACTGACACCATAAAATCCCCTCCTTCAAGACTGGAAATCACTGCTCGGAGAGATTCCATCTTGAATTTGAATCTTTTCAAATATAGATTGAGGGATTTTAAATTCAGAATCGGTCTGACCGAGCCATCCGGCTTCGGGACCACGAACAGGTTCGAATAAAACCCGTCTCCCCGATGTGACGGGGGTACCGTGACAATGACTTGCTGTTGAGACAGCTTTTGTATTGCCGCGCACACCACTTCCCTTTCCGGAAGAGCAGCTGGCAAGTCGATTTGAAAAATCGGTGGGGGGGCACGTCTTGAAACTCCAGTTTGTATCCTTGGGCCACAATTTCCAGCACCCAAGGATCCAAGCACCCTGAGTGAGCCCAGACCCGACTGAAGAGTTGAAGACGCGCCCCCACCGGTGGAGCCCCAGCATCATGCGGTGGACTTGGCAGAAGCCGGGGAGGACTTCTGCTCCTGGGAGCTTGCCACAGCTGGTGATCTTTTTCCCCTTCCCTTACCTCTAACAGCAAGGAAGGAGGACCCTCGTCCTTTTTTGAATTTACTAGACCGAAAGGACTGCATCTGATACTGAGGCGTTTTCTTCTGCTGTGGAGGGACAAAAGGTAGAAAAGACGACTTACCCGCGGTAGCTGTAGATACCAGGTCCGCGAGGCCCTCACCAAACAAAACACCACCTTTATACGGCAGCGCCTCCATAGCCCTCTTAGAGTCAGCATCACCATTCCATTGATGAGTCCATAATGCTCTCCTAGCCGAGATTGCGATGGCATTGGCCCTTGATCCCAAGAGGCCAATATCTCTCGCAGCCTCCCTTAGATAGACTGCAGTGTCCCTGATATGACCCAGGGTCAAAAGAACGCTATCCCTATCCAGGGTGTCCAAGTCAGATGATAAGTTATCTGCCCACTTCTCAATTGCACTACTCACCCATGCTGATGCCACTGCAGGTCTGAGCAGCGTACCCGTAGTGACATAGATAGATTTCAAAGTAATTTCCTGCTTACGATCCGCAGGATCTTTTAGGGCCGCCGTGTCAGGGGACGGAAGCGCCACTTTCTTGGACAGCCGTACTAGTGCCTTGTCCACGTTGGGGGTCGACTCCCACATTTTCCTATCCTCAGAGGTAAACGGGTATGCCCAGGGCTGTAACTACGTGTGTGCCAAGTGGGCTTGGCACACAGCGCAGTTGCCCTGAGGGCGCACGGCCAGCGGCATGTAATGAGTCAAATTGACTCATTACATGCCGCCTCTGCTGTGTGCGCCGTGCTGTGGAGGGAGAAGAGACCAGTGCCGGGGCAGCGGAGAAGGAGGAGGAGGGAGGGGGAGCAGGGAGCCGCAGCAGCGCTATTTCATTGGTAGTAAGCGCCGCTGCAGCATCCCCATCTCCTTCTGTATTGGCTGCCCGGCGCTGCTGTGGATGCTGGGATGCGGTTCCTCCATCAGGACCCCACAAAGTCCTTTGGGGGGACAGAGAGAGAGTATGCCAGCACACACCAGAGCGCTATATAATGCAGGGATTAACACTATAACTGAGTGATTTTTCCCCCAATAGCTGCTTGTATACATATATTGCGCCTAAATTTAGTGCCCCCCCTCTCTTTTTAACCCTTTGAGCCTGAAAACTACAGGGGAGAGCCTGGGGAGCTGTCTTCCAGCTGCACTGTGAAGAAAAAATGGCGCCAGTGTGCTGAGGGAGATGGCCCCGCCCCTTTTTCGGCAGACATTCTCCCGCTTTTTCTGGAATACTGGCAGGGGTAATTTTACATCTATATAGCCTCTTGGACTATATATGATGTAGATTTGCCAGCCAAGGTGTCATATATTGCCCTCAGGGTGCCCCCCCCCCCATAAATTCAATATGGGTCTGACCGAACCGTCCGGTTTCAGGACTACAACATGGTCGAATAATAACCCTCTCCTTGTTGAAGGAGGGGAACTTTGACCACCCCCTGTTGAAGATACAATTTGTGAATTGCAGTTAACACTATTTCCCTCTCGTGGGGGGTAGCCGGCAGGGCCGTCGGTGAGGGGCCATCTCCTCTAAGTCCAGCTTGTATCCCTGAGACACAATATCTATTGCCTAGGGATCCAACAGGGAGTGAACCCACTTGTGGCTGAAATTTCTAAGACGTGCCCCCACCGGGCCTAGCTCCGCCTGTGGAGCCCCAGCGACATGCGGTGGATTTTGTAGAGGGCGGGGAGGACTTATGTTCCTGGGAACTAGCTGTGTTGTGCAGCTTCTTTCCTCTGCCCCTGGCAAGAAAGGACGCACCTCGGACTTTCTTGTTTCTTTGTGATCGAAAGGACTGCATTTGATGTCGTGCTTTCCTAGGTTGTGCTGGAATATAAGGCAAAAGATCAGAATTACCAGCTATAGCTGTGGAGACCAGGTCCGAGATCCCTTCTCCACACAATCCTCAGCCTTGTAAGGTAAACCTTCCATATGCCTCTTAAGTCGGCATCACCTGTCCATTGCATGTTCCACAGGACACGCCAAGCAGAAATCGACATAGCGTCGACTCTAGAACCCAGTAGACTAATGTCTCTTTGGGCATGTTATATATATATATATATATATATATCTAAGACAGCATCTTTTATATATATATATATATCTATATATATATACATACTAGGGTCTCAATTTCTGCTGATAAGGTATCTGTCCACGCTGCTACAGCGCTATAACCCCATGCCGACACAATTGCCGGTCTGAGTAGTGTAAATGGACTTCAAAGTACCTTTACTGCATGCTATCTGCAGGATCCCTGAGGATAGCTGTTAAGTCAGCGCTACCTTTTGGGCAAATGTGACACCCTAGGGCAGGCTTTCCCAACCACGGTCCTCAAGGCACACTAACAGTGCATGTTTTAGTGATATCCAGGCTTCAGCACAGGTGACTTAATTAGTAGCTCACTTATTTTGATTTAACCGTCTGTGCTGCAGCCTGGATATCACTAAAACCTGCACTGTTGGTGTGCCTTGAGGACCGTGGTTGGGAAAGCCTGCCCTAGGGGAAGATTCCCATCGTATCCTGGCCCTAGTAGGGAAAGGATACTCCCTGAGAATTCTTTGTGGGAAACTGCAGTCTCTTGTCTGGAGATTCCCGCTCTTTTTCTTCATGAGAGGAGGGAAATTTACCTCAGCTTTCTTCCCATTAAACATGTGTACCCTTGTGTCAGGGACAGATGACAGACACATGGTAGTTCAATCAGGGACAGATGAGTCATCAGTGATATGCAAAACATCTTTTATTACAATAATCATATATTGAATACTTTCCTGCCATTTTGGCTGTAACTTTGCATTATCATAGTCGACACTGGAGTCAGACTCCGTGTCGATATCAGTGTCTATTATTTTGGATAGTGAGCCTTGAGAGACTCTGAAGGTCTCTCAAGGCAATTTAAACATGCTTGGGACAGGCATATGAATATCCTTACAAAGAATTAAGGTTAAAAAAGGGTTGAGATTGCCTAAAGGATAAAATAAAAAAGGGGCAGACTAGATGGGCCAAGTGGTTCTTATCTGCCGTCAAATTCTATGTTTCTATGTCTCTGCGACATAGGGACAGACATGGGTAGATTCTCTGTCTGTTCTCTAATCTTTTGTGCAATAAATTTACCTTAGCACTTAATTTCACATATCCAAACAGGTGTCGGCGTTGTCGACGGAGACACCACTCACACACACATTTGCTCCATCTCCTCCTTAGAGGAGCCTTTTACCTCAGACATGTCGACACACACGTACCGACACACACCACACTCAGGGAATGCTCATCTGAAGACAATTCCCCCACAAGGCCCTTTGGAGAGACAGAGAGAGAGTATGCCAGCACACACCCCAGCGCTATAAACCCAGGAATAACACAGTAACTTAATCCCTTAAAACCCAGTATCTGCTGTTTATATAGATTTTTGCGCCTAATTATGTGCCCCCCCTCTCTTTTTACCCTCTTCTACCGTGTATCTGCAGGGGAGAGCCTGGGGAGCTTCCTCTCAGCGGAGCTGTGGAGAAAACATGGCGCAGGTGAGTGCTGAGGAAGAAGCCCCGCCCCCTCGACGGCAGGCTTCTGTCCCGCTAAAATATATATCTTTTTGGTGGGGGCTCATACATATACAGTGCCCAACTGTATATATGAGTACTTTTGCCAACAGAGGTCCATATGCTGCCCAGGGCGCCCCCCCCTGCGCCCTGCACCCTTACAGTGACCGGAGTATGTGAGGTGTGTTTGGGGCAATGGCGCACAGCTGCAGTGCTGTGCGTTACCTCATTTGAAGAATGGAGTCTTCTGCCGCCGATTTCGAAGTCTTCTTGCTTCTCCTTCTCACCTGGCTTCTGTCTTCCAGCTCTGCGAGGGGGACGGCGGCGCGGCTCTGGGATCGGACGACGAGGGTGAGATCCTGTGTACGATCCCTCTGGAGCTAATGGTGTCCAGTAGCCTAAGAAGCAGGACCTAGCTTCAGAGAGTAGGGCTGCTTCTCTCCCCTCTGTCCCACGATGCAGGGAGTCTGTTGCCAGCAGAGCTCCCTGAAAATAAAAAACCTAACAAAATACTTTCTCACAGCAAGCTCAGGAGAGCTCACTGAACAGCACCCAGCTCGTCCGGGCACAGATTCAAACTGAGGTCTGGAGGAGGGACATAGAGGGAGGAGCCAGTGTACACCAGAATCTAAATTCTTTCTTAAAGTGCCCATGTCTCCTGCGGAGCCCGTCTATTCCCCATGGTCCTTAAGGAGTCCCCAGCATCCACTAGGACGTTAGAGAAACATGGATTTCCTAGCAGTAACTTTGGAAATCCAGGTATCCAATTCAATCCCAAAGAGCCATTCCCCAGAAAAGGGGAGGGATTCCGCACTACATTTGGATTCTGCGTCCGCAATCCATTGACGCAACAGGGCCCTGCGCGCCGACACTGCCATGGCAGAAGTCCTAGCATTAATGTTCCCCATCTCCTTGAGCGAATCACAGAGGACACGTGTAGTGTCCTGAATGTGTTTTAGGAGGTTAATCATAGTGACCAAGGGCATATCCTCCGAGAGGCCCCCCTGACTTTGTTTCCCAGGAATGAATGGCATGGGTCATCTAGCAACCTGCAATGACCGGCCTTTGCAATACACTTGCTGCCATGTATAGAGATTTGAGTGTACTCTCTATTTTCCTATCCCCAGGATCCTTTATGGTAAAGGAGCCTGGGGCAGGCAGCACCGCCTTTTTGGACAGAGGAGAGACTGACATCAACCCCTGGGGGTTGCTCCCAAAATTTCCTACCTTCAGGAGCAAATGGGAAAGTGCGCAAATAATTTTGGGGCACTTGGAATTTTTTTGTCTGGATTTTTCCAGGCCAGCTTGAATAGGTCATCTAACTGCAGAATCAGTGAAAGTGACATTGTTTGTTTTGTACAAAAAAAAAAACCGCAGCGTCCTCTAGAGGGAGCTTTAACACATCCCGTATAGCCAGAATTAGGGGTTCAATACCCTGAGCAGAATCGGGATCCCCACTAACGGGGTCTAAGTCCTCCCCATCCTCATCTATATCAGAGAGTAGTGCAGGTTAACCATGCTTTTGTGGTCCTGCATGAGAGAAGGGAGGCTGTGCCGCATCTGCCCTAGCAGCTAAATCTGCAACAGCTTGCTGTAGCAACTACGTTTTCTGTACATTAGCAGTGAGCTGGGATGACATATCTGACATCATAGTTTTAAGAGACCCTAGCCAGTGGGGCTCTGGACCCTCTCCCCCAGCCCCTTCACTGATTTGTGAATATTGACTGCATTGTTCACATGAAATAGAATCAGAAGATAATGGAGAGAATCTGGTGTGGCATACACTACACAGCTTGTGTGTTTCACAGTAAGCACAATAACATACACATACATCCAGACAGTTATATTGCAAGCCTGCCCTACTGTATGTGAGAGCAGACCCACAGAGAGGACACCAGTACACCCTTAGCTGTACAGCCCCAGTGAGGCTGTTAGCTAACTATATCACAGTAAACACTAAAAAATTCTGTCCTGTAGAGGACCCAGATAGTGTACAATAGCGGCTCTCCCCCTTTGCTACACCCTGTACCAGATATCCAGCGTGGCTGCGGAGTCAGGAAGCGCTGTGTGTGCTGTAGATGACTGCAGTAAGCAGAAGAAGGCGCCAAAATGCCTCTTCCCGCTCTGAGGAAGCTCCGCCCCTTCCAATGGCGCTGGAGATACAGTTATTTATACTGGCAATGTCTTCTTTCAGCTAAAAAAACATCACAAGTGCCAGTCTACATGGGGGAACTTAGCGGGGAGACACCCCAATATCCCTTATGGATGTTAAGAGAAATAGGATTTTAATTACCTACCAGTAAATCCTTTTCTCATAGTCCATAAGGAATACTGGGCGCCCGCCTCTGTGGTTAGACTGTTCCTGCAAGTTTTTGTTCTTGTGTGACTAGGTTTCCATCTGTTGTTGCGGTTGCTAGTCTGTTCTGCCGTGTGCTGGTTCGTTAATCTCACCACTAGTTGTATTGTCATGTTTCCTCCTCTAAAGTATGTCCATCTCTTTCGGGCACAGTTTTCCTAGACTGAGCTGTGAAGGAGGGCATAGAGGGGAGGAGCCAGCACACCCCGTTTGAAGAAATTTAAAGTGCACCGACTACTTTGGACCTCATCTATACCTCATCGTACTAAGCGTCCCCAATATCCCTTATGAACTATGAGAAAAGGATTTACGGGTAGGTAATACAAAATACTATTTTTGTTGGGAGTCAATTAACCTACCAGTATATTTTTGGATTGTTGGAGGAAACCGGAGTACCTGGAGGAAACTCACGCAAGCACAGGGAGAATATATAAACTCCACACAGGGCCATGGTGGGAATCGAACCCATGACCACAGTGTTGTGAGGCAGTAATGCTAACCATTACACCATTCGAACCAAACCAGGTGATGAACTGTATATCTAGCAGGCTACCGCAAGGTTCAGCAGTCAGGGTGAGAAGCGTCAGAGGACTTCCTTGTCAGACTACCGCACCCCCCATCCCCAGGCTTCATATGTTTTCAATACCATTTGCTCATCAGACCTCATGACATTGTGTTTATGGAGAGACATGTAGATTTTTGTTTCCTGGCCCTATACTGGAAGACAGGTCATAATCTCAGTAATACCATCATGGGGATTATTATTTTTTTTATGTCTTTGGTTCCTATTTGTACTACAAAATGCAGTGTATCTATTTACCAGGATTATCTTTATTTTAGAAATCTACAATGTGAGCCAGATTTTCAAAACACAAACATGCCAATCTGCAGACCACCTCACACTTCGTGCCAGCAATGATGAAGATTGGAGGAGAGTGAATCATGATTTGGCAAAGTCCATACAAGGCCGGGACATCAGCGCAAATACCCAATGATCGCCAACGGCACACAGCTGCGGTATCCTTACACTACAGCCAGAAATGAGGGCGTCTGACAACTTCAGCTTTAATCAGTAAATTGATTTCATGCCAGTCCAGTATTTTCTGTTTATTGCTCAATAAACTGTAATTGAAGGTGTTAAGTGGTGGGCATTTTCAGCAATGGTGACCGCATGGCAAGTTGTGCAGTTTAATGCTGGGCATAGGTTATACATTTATCTGGCAGATCTGCTTTATAGCAGCGGATCACCCAGATAATTGTAGCATATGCGTTTGAACAATCCAAAACTTTCAATCAGTTGGGCAGGCAGAATTGTCCATCCTATGTGATATTTGGAAGTTGCAGGTTGGGCACATCAAGTAACATTTCCCATGTTCCCTCACAAAGTAGAAACGGGGAAATGTCTCCTGCTCAGGGGAGAAGAGAAGATATTGTAGCCATATACTATTAGAGTTCTACACTGCGAGAGATCTCAGTGTATGCCCAAGTTAACTGCAGGCTGTCAGACTGCCTGATTAAAGTCTGTTTCACAGGCATTTTTTATCGGACTATGTATTCATTTTTTGTTTTACATGGAGTTAACAAATATGTTAAACCCCCCATCCCCCCCAAAAAAAACAATCAAGTCTCTCATTTGAAATAAAAATTAAGCCATTGCCTGTATACCAGCAGTTAGGATGCACACAGGGAGAATGAATTCCAGTTTGGCAGATGGATAATAGGATTTTCTCTAACGTCCTAGTGGATGCTGGGGACTCCGTCAGGACCATGGGGAATAGCGGCTCCGCAGGAGACAGGGCACAAAAAGTAAGCTTTTAGGATCACATGGTGTGTACTGGCTCCTCCCCCTATGACCCTCCTCCAAGCCTCAGTTAGGTTTTTGTGCCCGTCCGAGCAGGGTGCAATCTAGGTGGCTCTCTTAAAGAGTTGCTTAGAAAAAGTTTTTAGGTTCTTTATTTTCAGTGAGTCCTGCTGGCAACAGGCTCACTGCTACGAGGGACTTAGGGGAGAGAAGTGAACTCACCTGCTTGCAGGATGGATTGGCTTCTTAGGCTACTGGACACCATTAGCTCCAGAGGGAGTCGGAACACAGGTCTCGCCCTGGGGTTCGTCCCGGAGCCGCGCCGCCGACCCCCCTTGCAGATGCTGAAGATTGAAGAGGTCCGGAACCAGGCGGCAGAAGACTTTCAGTCTTCATCAGGTAGCGCACAGCACTGCAGCTGTGCGCCATTGTTGTCAGCACACTTCACACAGCGGTCACGGAGGGTGCAGGGCGCGGGGGGGGGGCGCCCTGGGCAGCAATGTATAATACCTGTATGGCAAAAAATACATCACATATAGCCCTTGAGGCTATATGGATGTATTTAACCCCTGCCAGATATCACAAACTCCGGAGAAGAAGCCCGCCGAAAAGGGGGCGGGGCCTATTCTCCTCAGCACACAGCGCCATTTTCCCTCACAGAAATGCTGGTGGGAAGGCTCCCATGCTCTCCCCTGCACTGCACTACAGAAACAGGGTTAAAACAGAGAGGGGGGGCACTGATTTGGCGATATGAATATATATTAAATGCTATAAGGGAGGAACACTTATATAAAGGTTGTCCCTGTATAATTATAGCGTTTTGGTGTGTGCTGGCAAACTCTCCCTCTGTCTCCCCAAAGGGCTAGTGGGTCCTGTCCTCTATCAGAGCATTCCCTATGTGTGTGCTGTATGTCGGTACGTGTGTGTCGACATGTATGAGGAAAATGTTGGTGAGGAGGCGGAGCAAATTGCCTGTAATGGTGATGTCACTCTCTAGGGAGTCGACACCGGAATGGATGGCTTATTTATGGAATTACGTGATAATGTCAACACGCTGCAAGCCGGTTGAAGACATGAGACGGCCGGCGATCAAATTAGTACCTGTCCAGGCGTCTCAAACACCGTCAGGGGCTGTAAAACGCCCATTTACCTCAGTCGGTCGACACAGACCCAGACACGGACACTGATTTCAGTGTCGACGGTGAAGAAACAAACGTATTTTCCTTTAGGGCCACACGTTAAGGGCAATGAAGGAGGTGTTACATATTTCTGATACTACAAGTACCACAAAAAAGGGTATTATGTGGGATGTGAAAAAACTACCTGTAGTTTTTCCTGAATCAGATAAATTAAATGAAGTGTGTGATGATGCGTGGGTTTCCCCCGATAGAAAATTATTGGCGGTATACCCTTTCCCGCCAGAAGTTAGGGCGCGTTGGGAAACACCCCTTAGGGTGGATAAGGCGCTCACATGCTTATCAGAACAAGTGGCGGTACCATCTACAGATAGGGCCGTACTTAAGGAGCCAGCTGATAGGAGGCTGGAAAATATCCTAAAAAGTATACACACACATGCTGGTGTTATACTGCGACCAGCGATCGCCTCAGCCTGGATGTGCAGAGCTGAGGTGGCTTGGTCGGATTCCCTGACTAAAAATATTGATACCCTTGACAGGGACAGTATTTTATTGACTATAGAGCATTTAAAGGATGCATTTCTATATATGCGAGATGCGCAGAGGGATATTTGCACTCTAGCATCAAGAGTAAATGCGATGTCCATATCTGCAAGAAGATGTTTATGGACACGACAGTGGTCAGGTGATGCAGATTCCAAACGGCACAAAGATGTATTGCCGTATAAAGGGGAGGAGTTATTTGGGGTCGGTCCATGGGACCTGGTGGCCACGGCAACTGCTGGAAAATCCACCGTTTTTTACCCTAAGTCACATCTCTGCAGAAAAAGACACCGTCTTTTCAGCCTCAGTCCTTTCGTCCCTATAAGAGTCATATCTGCCCAGGGATAGAGGAAAGGGAAGAAGACTGCAGCAGGCAGCCCATTCCCAGGAACAGAAGCCCTCCACCGCTTCTACCAAGTTCTCAGCATGACGCTAGGACCGTACAGGACCCCTGGATCCTACAAGTAGTATCCAAGGGGTACAGATTGGAATGTCGAGACGTTTCCCCCTCGCAGGTTCCTGTAGTCTGCTGTACCAATGTCTCCCTCCGACAGGGAGGCAGTATTGAAAACAATTCACAAGCTGTATTCCCAGCAGGTGATAATAAAATTACCCCTCCTACAACAGGGAAAGGGGTATTATTCCACACTATATTGTGGTACTGAAGCCAGAAGGCTAGGTGAGACCTATTCTAAATCTGAAATATTTGAACACTTACAAAGGTTCAAATCCAGATGGAGTCACTCAGAGCAGTGATAGCGAACCGGGAAGAAGGGGACTATATGGTGTCCCGGGACATCAGGGATGCTTACCTCCATGTCCCAAAATTTGCCTTTCTCACCAAGGGTATCTCAGGTTCGTGGTACAGAACTGTCACTATCAGTTTCAGACGATGCCGTTGGATTGTCCAAGGCACCCCGGGTCCTTACCAAGGTAATGACCGAAATGAGGATTCGTCTTCAAAGAAAATGGACGACCTCCTGATAAGAACAAGGTCCAGAGAACAGTTGGAGGTCGGAGTAGCACTATCTCAAGTAGTTCTACGACAACACGGGTGGATTCTAAATATTCCAAAACCGCAGTTGTTCCGACGACACGTCTGCTGGTCCTAGGGATGATTCTGGACACAGTCCAGAAAAAGGTGTTTCTCCCAGAGGAGAAAGCCAGGGAGTTATCCGAGCTAATCGGGATCCTCCTAAAACCAGGAAAAGTGTCAGTGCATCATTGCACAAGAGTCCTGGTAAAAATGGTGGCTTATTACGAAGCGATTCCATTCGGCAGATTTCACGCAAGAACTCTTCAGTGGGATCTGCTGGACAAATGGTCCGGATCGCATCTTCAGATGCATCAGCGGATAACCCTATATCCAAGGACAAGGGTGTCTCTCCTGTGGTGATTACAGAGTGCTCATCTTCTAGAGGGCCGTAGATTCGGCATTCAGGATTGGATGCTGGTGACCACGGAGGCCAGCCTGAGAGGCTGGGGAGCAGTCACACAGGGAAAAAAATTTCCAGGGAGTGTGATCAAGTCTGGAGAATTCTCTCCACATAAATATACTGGAGCTAAGAGCAAATTTATAATGCTCTAAACTTAGCAAGACCTCTGCTTCAAGGTCAGCCGGTATTGATCCAGTGGGATAACATCACGGCAGTCGCCCACGTAAACAGAAAGGGCGGCACAAGAAGCAGGAGGGCAGTGGCAAAACTGCAAGGATTTTTCGCTAGTTGGAAAATCATGTGATAGCACTGTCAGCAGTGTTCATTCCGGGAGTGGACGACTGGGAAGCAGACTTCCTCAGCAGGCACGACCTCCACCCGGGAGAGTGGGAACTTCATAGGGAAGTTTTCCGCATGATTGTGAACCGTTGGGAAAGACCAAAGGTGGACATGATGGCGTCCCGCCCGAACAAAAAACGGGACAGGTATTGCGCCAGGTCACGAGACCTTCAGGCGATAGCTGTGGATGTCCTGGTAACACCGTGGGTGTAACAGTCGGTGTATGTGTTCCCTCCTCTGCTTCTCATAACCAAGGTATTGAGAATTATAAGACGTAGAGGAGTAAGAACTATACTCGTGGCTCCGGATTGGCCAAGAGGGACTTGGTACCCGGAACTTCAAGAGATGCTCATAGAGGACTAATGGCCTCAGGAGCTAAGAAGGGACTTGCTTCAGCAAGTACCATGTCTGTTCCAAGACTTACCGCGGCTGCGTTTGACGGCATGGCGGTTGAACGCCGGATTCTAAGGGAAAAGGCATTCCGGAAGAGGTCATACCTACCCTGGTCAAAGCCAGGAAGGAGGTGACCGCACAACGTTATCACCACATGTGGTGAAAATATGTTGCGTGGGTGAGGCCAGGAAGGCCCCACGAAGAAATTTCAACTAGGTCGATTTCTGCACTTCCTGAAAACAGGAGTGTCTATGAGCCTCAAATTGGGGTCCATTAAGGTTCAAGTTTCGGCCCTGTAGATTTTCTTCCAGAAAGAATTGGCTTCAGTTCCTGAAGTCCAGACATTTGTCAAGGGAGTATTGCATATACAGCCCCTTTTGTGCCTCCAGTGGCACCGTGGGATCTCAAAGTAGTGTTGGGATTCCTCAAATCATATTGGTTTGAACCGCTCAAATCTGTGGATTTGAAATATCTCACATGGAAAGTGACCATGTTGTTGGCCCTGGCCTCGGCCAGGCGATTGTCAGAATTGGCGGCTTTGTCTTACAAAAGCCCATATTTGATTTTCCATTCGGACGGGGCAGAACTGGGACTCGTCCCCAGTTTCTTCCTAAGGTGGTGTCAGCGTTTCACCTGAAACAACCTATTGTGGTGCCTGCGGCTACTAGGGACTTGGAGGACTCCAAGTTGCTAGACGTTGTCAGGGCCCTGAAAATATATATATATATATATATATATATATATATATATATATATATATATATATATATATATATATATAATTCCAGGACGGCTGGAGTCAGAAAGTCTGATTTGCTGTTTATATTGTATGCACCCAAAAAGCTGGGTGCTCCTGCTTCTAAGCAGACTATTGCTCGTTGGATTTGTAGTACAATTCAACTTGCACATTCTGTGGCAGGCCTGCCACAGCCAAAATCTGTAAATGCCCATTCCACAAGGAAGGTGGGCTCATCTTGGGCGGCTGCCCGAGGGGTCTCGGCTTTACAACTTTGCCGAGCAGCTACGTGGTCAGGCGGGAACACGTTTGTAAAATTCTACAAATTTGATACCCTGGCTGAGGAGGACCTGGAGTTCTCTCATTCGGTGCTGCAGAGTCATCCGCACTCTCCCGCCCGTTTGGGAGCTTTGGTATAATCCCCATGGTCCTGACGGAGTCCCCAGCATCCACTAGAACGTTAGAGAAAATAAGATTTTACTTACCGATAAATCTATTTCTCATAGTCCGTAGTGGATGCTGGGCGCCCATCCCAAGTGCGGATTGTCTGCATTACTTGTACATAATTATTGTTACAAAAATCGGGTTATTATTGTTGTGGGCCATCTTTTCAGAGGCTCCTTCGTTGTTATCATACTGTTAACTGGGTTCAAATCACAGGTTGTACGGTGTGATTGGTGTGGCTGGTATGAGTCTTACCCGGGATTCAAGATCCTTCCTTATTGTGTACGCTCGTCCGGGCACAGTACCTAACTGAGGCTTGGAGGAGGGTCATAGGGGGAGGAGCCAGTACACACCATGTGATCCTAAAAGCTTACTTTTTGTGCCCTGTCTCCTGCGGAGCCGTTATTCCCCATGGTCCTGACGGAGTCCCCAGCATCCACTACGGACTATGAGAAATAGATTTATCGGTAAGTAAAATCTTATTTTAATACCTACCGGTAAATCCTTTTCTCTTAGGCCGTAGAGGATGCTGGGGACACTTCAAGAACCATGGGGTATGGACAGGATCCGCAGGAGACATGGGCACTTTAAGACTTTGAAAGGGGTGTGAACTGGCTCCTCCCTCTATGTCCCTCCTCCAGACTCCAGTTATAGGAACTGTGCCCAGGGAGACGGACATTTCGAGGAAAAGAATTTGTTAAACTAAGGTGAGATACATACCAGCTCACACCACAAACATGCCGTACAACATGGCATTCAACAGAACTCCAGTCAACGGCATGAACCATGTCAGCAACAGGCTGACTATAACAGAAACAGAACCTGTGTGTAAACATAACTAATAACTGCAGATAGAGTCCGCACTGGGACGGGCGCCCAGCATCCTCTATGGACTAAGAGAAAAGGATTTACCGGTAGGTATTAAAATCCTATTTTCTCATACATCCTAGAGGATGCTGGGGACACTTCAAGAACCATGGGGTTTAAACCAAAGCTCTAGACCGGGCGGGAGAGTGCGGATGACTCTGCAGCACAGATTGACCCAACATGAGGTCCTCATCAGCCAGGGTATCAAACTTGTAAAATTTCGCAAAAGTGTTTGAACCCGACCAAGTAGCTGCTCGGCAGAGTTGTAATGCAGAGACCCCCCGGGCAGCCGCCCAAGATGAGCCCACCTTTCTGGTAGAGTGGGCCTTCACTGATTTCGGTAACGGCAATCCAGCCGTAGAAAGAGCATGCTGAATCGTATTACAGATCCAGCGCGCAATAGTCTGCTTGGTAGCAGGCGTGCCAATCTTGTTGGCAGCGTACAGGACAAACAGAGTTTCCGTTTTCCTAAATTGAGCCGTTCTGGTGACATAAATCTTTAAGGCCCTGACAACATCGAGAGATTTTGACTCCGCGAAGGCGTCAGTAGGCACTCTTCATGGAAGATTAAATAAGGACTCTTGTGAGACAAAGCCGTTAACTCAGACACCCGCCTTGCGGATGCTAAGGCCAATAGCATGACCACTTTCCAAGTGAGAAATTTCAACTCTACCTTCTGAAAAGGTTCAAACCAATGTGATTGTAGGAAATACCAACACCACGTTAAGATCCCATGGTGCCACTGGGGGCACAAATGGAGGTTGGATGTGCAAAACTTCTTTCACGAAAGTCTGAACTTCTGGAAGGGAGGCCAATTGTTTTTGAAAGAAAACCGATAAAGCCAAAATTTGTACTTTAATCGAGCCTAACTTTAGGACCGCATCCACACCTGCTTGCAGGAAATGGAGAAAACGCCCTAGCTGAAATTCTTCCGTAAGAGCCTTCTTGGATTCACACAAAGACACATTTTCTCCAAATACTGTGATAATGTTTAGACGTTACTCCTTTTCTAGCCTGAAGTGTGGGAATGACTTCACTGGGAATACCCTTTCGGGCTAGGATCCGGCGTTCAACCGCCGAGCCATCAAACGTAGCCGCGGTAAGTCGTGATATACGCACGGCACCTGCTTTAACAGATCCTCTCAGAGGAAGAGGCCAGGGATCTCTTATGAATAATTCCTGAAGATCTGGATACCAAGTCCTCCTTGGCCAGTCCGGAACAATGAGGATCACCTGAACCTTTGTTCTTCTTATGATCTTTAGCACCTTCGGAATGAGTGGAAGCGGAGGGAACACGTACACCGACTGAAACACCCATGGTGTCTCCAGTGCGTCCACTGCTATTGCTTGAGGGTCCCTCGACCTGGAACAATATCTCTGAAGCTTATCGTTGAGGCGAGACACCATCATGTCTATTTGAGGAATTCCCCAAAGACTTGTCACTTTTGTGAAGACCTCTTGATGAAGACCCCACTCTCCTGGATGGAGATCGTGTCTGCTGAGGAAGTCTGCTTCCCAGTTGTCCACTCCTGGAATGAAGATTGCTGACAGAGCGCTTGCATGTCTTTCCGCCCAGCTGAGAATTTTTGTGGCCTCTGCCATTGCCGCCGTGCTCTTTGTTCCACCCTGGCGGTTTATGTGCGCTACTGCTGTTATGTTGTCCGACTGTATTAGGACAGGCAGATTGCGAAGAAGACGTTCCGCTTGAAGAAGGCCGTTGTAAATGGCCCTTAACTCTAGAACGTTTATGTGTAAACGAACTTCCTGGCTTGACCATTTTCCCTGGAAGGTTTGCCCCTGTGTGACTGCTCCCCAGCCTCGGAGACTCGCATCCGTGGTTACAAGGATCCAGTCCTGGATCCCGAACCTGCGTCCCTGTAGGAGGTGAGAGCTGTGCAGCCACAGAGTGAGATTCTGGTCTTAGAGGACAGGATTATTTTCCGGTGCATGTGGAGATGGGATCCGGACCACTTGTCCAATAGGTCCCACTGAAACACTCTGGCATGGAATCTGCCAAATTGAATGGCCTCGTAGGCCGCCACCATCTTCCCCAGCAATCGAGTGCATTGATGGATTGATACTCTCGCTGGTTTCAGAATTTGTTTGACCAAACCCTGAATTTCCAGAGCCTTCTCTACTGGAAGAAAAACTCTGCAATTCCATGTCCAGAATCATTCCCAAAAACGACAGCCGTTTCGTCGGATTTAACTGTGACTTTGGCAAGTTCAGGAGCCAACCATGTTGCTGCAGAACTGTCAGGGAGAGCGCAATGTCCTGCTCCAGCTTGTCTTTGGATCTCGCCTTTATCAGGAGATCGTCCAAGTAAGGGATAATTGTGACTCCTTGTTTGCGAAGGAGAACCATCATTTCTGCCATTACCTTGGTGAAAATCCTCGGAGCCGTGGACAGACCAAACGGCAACGTTTGAAATTGGTAATGACAATCCTGAATAGCAAACCTCAGGTAAGCCTGATGCGGAGGATATATGGGGACGTGTAAGTAGGCATCCTTTATGTCGACCGACACCATGAAATCCCCTTCCTCCAGACTGGAGATCACAGCTCGGAGAGATTCCATCTTGAATTTGAATTTTCTTAGGTAAAGATTGAGGGACTTTAGGTTCAGAATTGGCCTGACCGAGCCGTCCGGTTTCGGGACCACAAACAGGCTTGAATAAAAGCCTTCTCCCTGTTGTGACGGGGAAACCCTGATAATGACTTGATTCAGACACTACTTTTGTATTGCATCGCATACAACCTTCCTGTCCGGAAGAGAAGCTGGTAAGGCCGATTTGAAAAATCGGTGGGGGGGGGGAACGTCTTGAAACTCCAGTTTGTACTCCCTGGGACACTCTCTCTAAAACCCATGGGTCCAGGGCCGAACAAACCAGAATTGACTGAAGAGCTTGAGACGTGCCCCCACCGGTGCGGACTCCCGCAAAGGAGCCCCAGCGTCATGCAGTGGATTTGGCAGAAGCCGGGGAGGACTTCTGCTCCTGGGAACCTGCCACGGCCGGAGATCTTTTACCTTTTCCTCTTCCCCTATTAGTAAGGAAGGAATAACCTCGGCCTTTTTTGTATTTATTTGGCCGAAAGGACTGCATCTGAAAGTGGTTAGCTTTCTTTTGTTGTGGAGGAACATAAGGCAAAAATGAAGACTTAACCCGCGGTAGCCGTAGATACCAGATCAGCGAGACCCTCACCAAACAAAACACTACCTTTATATGGGAGAGACTCCATAGCTTTCTTAGAGTCAGCATCAGCATTCCATTGATGAATCCACAATGCCCCCCTAGCTGAAATCACCATGGCATTGGCTTTTGATCCCAAAATGCCAATATCTCTCGCCGCCTCCTTTAGATAGGCCGCAGCGTCCCCGATATAACTCAGTTAACAGGATGCTATCCATATCTAGGGTATCTATATCAGATGACAAATTCTCTGCCCACTTTTCGATAGAACTACTCACCTACGCAGATGCGATGGTTGGTCTGAGCAGTGTACCTGTGGTGACGTAAATGGATTTTAACATATTTTCCTGTCTACGATCCGCAGGATCCTTAAGGGCTGCCGTGTCAGGAGACGGTAAAGCCATCTTTTTAGACAACCGTGATAGAGCCTTGTCCACAATGGGGGATGACTCCCACTTTTCTCTATCCCCAGAGGGGAATGGATACGCCACCTGAATCCTTTTGGGAATCAGAAACTTTGTCAGGATTTTCCCACATTTTTTCAGAGTATTCAGTTCATGAGAGGGAGTAAACGTTACCTCAGGTTTCTTTCCCTTAAACATACAGACCCTAGTATCAGGAACCGCAGGGTCTTCAGTGATATGTAACACGTCTTTTATTGCCACAATCATGTACTGAATGTTCTTTGCCAATTTTGGGTCTAATATGGCATCACTATAGTCGACACTAAAGTCAGTGTCCATGTCGGTATCTGTGTCTGCCAACTGAGCAAACAAACGTTTGTGACCCCGAGGGGGTCTGAACCTGGGATAACAGATCCTCCACAGATTTCTTCCATGCCTGGTACTGAGAATCAGATCTATCTAATCTCTTATTAATAAGAGCTACATTAGCATTCAACACGTTTACCCAATCAGGAGTCGGCGGTGCCGACAGGGTCACTCCCACAGCCGTTTCTGTCCCTAACACAGTCTGCTCCTGGGAAGAGCACTCCGCCTCAGACATGCCGACACGCGCGTACAGACACCCACAGACACACTGGGCAAAAAGGGGACAGACACACTGGGCAAAAAGGGGACAGACCCACAGTAAAGCCTGTCAGAGAAACACAGAGGGAGTTTGCCAGCTCACAACCCAGCGCTCAATCCCGGTTCTGAAACGTTAATATAAAGCTTCAGACCTGTAGCGCTTTTATAATACTTATTTCTCTGACGTCCTAGTGGATGCTGGGAACTCCGTAAGGACCATGGAGAATAGACGGGCTCCGCAGGAGACTGGGCACTCTAAAAGAAAGATTAGGTACTATCTGGTGTGCACTGGCTCCTCCCACTATGACCCTCCTCCAGACCTCAGTTAGATTTCTGTGCCCGGCCGAGCTGGATGCACACTAGGGGCTCTCCTGAGCTCCTAGAAAGAAAGTTTATTTTAGGTTTTTATTTTACAGTGAGACCTGCTGGCAACAGGCTCACTGCAGCGAGGGACTAAGGGGAGAAGAAGCGAACCTACCTGCTTGCAGCTAGCTTGGGCTTCTTAGGCTACTGGACACCATTAGCTCCAGAGGGATCGACCGCAGGACCCGTCCTTGGTGTTCGTTCCCGGAGCCGCGCCGCCGTCCCCCTTACAGAGCCAGAAGCACGAAGATGGTCCGGAAAATCGGCGGCAGAAGACTTCAGTCTTCACCAAGGTAGCGCACAGCACTGCAGCTGTGCGCCATTGCTCCTCATGCACACTTCACACTCCGGTCACTGATGAGTGCAGGGCGCTGGGGGGGGGGGGGCGCCCTGAGCAGCAATAAAAACACCTTGGCTGGCAAAATAATCACAATATATAGCCCCAGAGGCTATATATGTGATAAATACCCCTGCCAGAATCCATAAAAAAGCGGGAGAAAAGTCAGCGAAAAAGGGGCAGAGCTATCTCCCTCAGCACACTGGCGCCATTTTCTCTTCACAGTGCAGCTGGAAGACAGCTCCCCAGGCTCTCCCCTGTAGTTTGCAGGCTCAAAGGGTTAAAAAGAGAGGGGGGGCACTAAATTTAGGCGCAATATTGTATATACAAGCAGCTATTGGGAAAAATTCTCTCAATATAGTGTTAATCCCTAAATTATATAGCGCTCTGGTGTGTGCTGGCATACTCTCTCTCTGTCTCCCCAAAGGGCTGTGTGGGGTCCTGTCCTCAGTCAGAGCATTCCCTGTGTGTGTGCGGTGTGTCGGTACGGCTGTGTCGATACGTTTGATGAGGAGGCTTATGTGGTGGCAGAGCAGATGCCGATAAATGTGATGTCGTCCCCTGTGGGGCCGACACCAGAGTGGATGGATAGGTGGAAGGTATAAACCGACAGTGTCAACTCCTTACATAAAAGGCTGGATGACGTAACAGCTGTGGGACAGCCGGCTTCTCAGCCCGCGCCTGCCTAGGCGTCTCAAAGGCCATCAGGGGCTCATAAACGCCCGCTCCCTCAGATGGCAGACACAGATGTCGACACGGAGTCTGACTCCAGTGTCGACGAGGTTGAGACATATACACAATCCACTAGGAACATCCGTTACATGATCCCGGCAATAAAAAATGTGTTACACAGTTCTGACATTAACCCAAGTACCACTAAAAAAGGGTTTTATGTTTGGGGAGAAAAAGCAGGCAGTGTTTTGTTCCCCCATCAAATGAGTGAATGAAGTGTGAAAAAGCGTGGGTTCCCCCGATAAGAAACTGGTAATTTCTAAAAAGTTACTGATGGCGTACCCTTTCCCGCCAGAGGATAAGTTACGCTGGGAGATATCCCCTAGGGTGGATAAGGCGCATACACGTTTGTCAAAAAAGGTGGCACTGTCGTCTTAGGATACGGCCACTTTAAAGGTACCTGCTGATAAAAAGCAGGAGGCTATCCTGAAGTCTGTATTTACACACTCAGGTACTAGACTGAGACCTGCAGATAGTGCTGCTGCAGCGTGGTCTGTGACCCTGTCAAACAGGATTACTATTTTGCGAATAAGAGCATATTAAAGACGTCGTCTTATATATGAGGGATGCACAGAGGGATATTTTGCCGGCTGGCATCCAGAATTAATGCAATGTCCATTCTGTCAGGAGGGTATTAGAGACCCGACACTGGACAGGTGATGCTCACTTTAAAAGGCACATAGAGCCTTATAAGGATGAGGAATTGTTTGGGGATGGTCTCTGGGACCTCGTATCCACAGCAACAGCTGGGAATAAAAATTTTTACCTCAGGTTTCCTCACAGCCTAAGAAAGCACTGTATTATCAGGTACAGTCCTTTCGGCTTCAGAAAAGCAAGCGGGTCAAAGGCGCTTCCTTTCTGCACAGAGACGAGGGAAGAGGGAAAAAGCTGCACCAGTCAGCCAGTTCCCAGAATCAAAATTCTTCCCCCGCTTCCTCTGAGTCCACCGCATGACGCGGGGGCTCCACAGGCGTAGCCAGGTACGGTGGGGGGCCGCCTCAAAAATTTCAGCGATCAGTGGGCTCGCTCACAGGTGGATCCCTGGATCCTTCAAGTAGTATCTCAGGGGTACAAGACGGAATTCGAGGCGTCTCCCCCCCCGCCGTTTCCTCAAATCTGCCTTGCCGACAACTCCCTCAGGCAGGGAGGCTGTGCTAGAGGCAATTCACAAGCTGTATTCCCAGCAGGTGATAGTCAAGGTGCCCCTACTTCAACAAGGACGGGGTTACTATTCCACACTGTTTGTGGTACCGAAACCGGACGGTTCGGTGAGACCCATTTTAAATTCGAAATCCTTGAATACATACATAAAAAAATTCAAGTTCAAGATGGAATCGCTCAGGGCGGTTATTGCAAGCCTGGAGGAGGGGGATTACATGGTATCCCTGGACATCAAGGATGCTTACCTACATGTCCCCATTTACCATCCTCACCAGGAGTACCTCAGATTTGTGGTACAGGATTGCCATTACCAATTCCAAACACTGCCGTTTGGACTGTCCACGGCACCGAGGGTCTTTACCAAGGTAATGGCAGAAATGATGATACTCCTTCGAAAAAAGGGAGTTTTAATTATCCCGTACTTGGACGATCTCCTTATAAAGGCGAGGTCCAAGGAGCAGTTGTTGGTCGGAGTAGCACTATCTCGGGAAGTGCTACAACAGCACGGATGGATTCTAAACATTCCAAAGTCACAGCTGGTTCCTACCACACGCCTACTGTTCCTGGGGATGGTTCTGGACACAGAACAGAAAAAAGTGTTTCTCCCGCAGGAGAAAGCCAAGGAGCTGTCATCTCTAGTCAGAGACCTCCTGAAACCAAAACAGGTATCGGTGCATCACTGCACACGAGTCCTGGGAAAAATGGTAGCTTCTTACGAAGCAAATTCCATTCGGCAGGTTCCATGCAAGAACCTTTCAGTGGGACCTCTTGGACAAGTGGTCGGGATCGCATCTTCAGATGCATCGGCTGATAACCCTGTCTCCAAGGACCAGGGTATCTCTACTGTGGTGGCTGCAGAGTGCTCATCTTCAAGAGGGCCGCAGATTCGGCATACAGGACTGGGTCCTGGTAACCACGGATGCCAGCCTTCGAGGCTGGGGGGCAGTCACACAGGGAAGAAATTTCTAAGGACTTTGGTCAAGTCAGGAGTCGTCCCTACACATAAATATTCTGGAACTGAGGGCCATTTACAATGCCCTAAGTCTGGCAAGGCCTCTGCTTCAAAACCAGCCGGTACTGATCCAATCAGACAACATCACGGCAGTCGCCCATGTAAACAGACAGGGCGGCACAAGAAGCAGGATGGCGATGGCAGAAGCCACAAGGATTCTCCGATAGGCGGAAAATCACGTCTTAGCACTGTCAGCAGTGTTCATTCTGGGAGTGGACAACTGGGAAGCAGACTTCCTCAGCAGACACGACCTACACCCGGGAGAGTGGGGACTTCATCCAGAAGTCTTCCAACTGTTGGTAAACCGTTGGGAAAGGCCACAGGTGGACATGATGGCGTCCCGCCTAAACAAAAAACTAGATATTGCGCCAGGTCAAGGGACCCTCAGGCAATAGCTGTGGACGCTCTAGTGACACCGTGGGTGTACCAGTCGGTTTATGTATTCCCTCCTCTGCCTCTCATACCAAAGGTACTGAGAATAATAAGAAAACGAGGAGTAAGAACGATACTCGTGGTTCCGGATGGGCCAAGAGGAGTTTGGTACCCAGAACTTCAAGAAATGATATCAGAGGACCCATGGCCTCTACCGCTCAGGCAGGATCTGCTACAGCAGGGGCCCTGTCTGTTCCAAGACTTACCGCGGCTGCGTTTGACGGCATGGCGGTTGAATTCCGGATCCTAAAGGAAAAGGGCATTCCGGAGGAAGTCATTCCTACGCTGATAAAAGCCAGGAAAGAAGTAACCGCAAACCATTATCACCGTATTTGGCGAAAATATGTTGCGTGGTGTGAGGCCAGGAAGGCCCCAACAGAGAAATTTCAGCTGGGTCGTTTTCTGCACTTCCTACAGTCAGGAGTGACTATGGGCCTAAACTTGGGTTCCATTAAGGTCCAGATTTCAGCTCTGTCGATTTTCTTCCAGAAAGAACTGGCTTCACTGCCTGGAGTTCAGACATTTGTAAAGGGAGTGCTACATATTCAGCCCCCTTTTGTGCCTCCTGTGGCACCTTGGGATCTCAACGTGGTGTTGAGTTTCCTAAAATCACATTGGTTTGAGCCACTTAAAACTGTGGATTTGAAATATCTCACGTGGAAAGTGGTCATGTTATTGGCCTTGGCTTCGGCCAGGCGTGTGTCAGAATTGGCGGCTTTGTCATGTAAAAGCCCTTATCTGATTTTCCATATGGATAGGGCAGAATTGAGGACTCGTCCCCAGTTTCTCCCTAAGGTGGTATCAGCTTTTCACTTGAACCAACCTATTGTAGTGCCTGCGGCTACTAGGGACTTGGAAGATTCCAAGTTACTGGACGTAGTCAGGGCCTTAAAAATTTATATTTCCAGGACGGCTGGAGTCAGGAAAACGGACTCGCTTTTATCCTGTAGGCACCCAACAAAATAGGTGCTCCTGCTTCTAAGCAGACTATTGCTCGCTGAATTTGTAGCACAATTCAGCTGGAGCATTCTGCGGCTGGATTGCCGCATCCTAAATCAGTAAAAGCCCATTCCACGGGGGCGTGGCCTGACTGGAGAGACGACTGGAAGCAAGGAATTAAACCTCCTGCTTTCCTTCAATAAAAGCACCTTAACCAGCGTTAATAATCACCCCCAACCTACCCTCACTACCTACACGGAGGCTCAGAGTGTCGGTGTACCTGGTCGCGGAGCCGGGAGACCGTTTGTACGGTCTCTGCAGGTTGTGGCCTACACTAGATACAGAAGCCGCGGCCTAAATTTCACTAGCTGCCCACCGAGGAGCTCCGGAAAGCAGACGCAGACACCGGGACTACCCGCGGCCGCAAAAAACACCCCGAGAGACCCTACGGCCAGCTGGGGAGCCTGAAAGATACCTCCCCCCCCCCCGCCTGCATCATACCTGAAGCCCTGCGAGACGGGAGTCGGGAACCGGAGCTCAGAGAAGAAGAGAGCCGCGGGACCGCACTTCCGGTGCTGCGCTGCCACGGGTCTCCCTCGGCGTACAATGAATCAGCTCTGACCAGGTGACAGCCTCCCTGCACCTCACTCCCCATTACCCCTGGCACTATTATACACATCAGCAGTGGGATCAGGAGGGACCCGGAGGGGAGAAGAAGTATTCATGTAATACATATATGAGCACTTGCCTGTATACAAATAAACACAGAGACACAACAAGTCTGCCATATCCTCCCTACCCCCACCCTCTACAGACTGATATACCTGGATAACAACATACTGAAACGGACCACTATAATTATTACTACAGCTGACCCCAAAATATAAAGCTATTTCTCCAGTCCGCTGCCACAAAGTGAATTACATCTTCACCCCCCCTCCCCACCGCCGTGTGTGTGGGAGGTGAGTGAGACCTACTCAATACCTACTAACCTAGCTCCAATTGGCGTGCTCGCGCGGTGATGCCGCAGGCCGGATTACCGTTGTGATTGAAATACTACATTATCAATATTATCTACCACGCTCTCTGAGTCTCACTACTACCACAGATATTGGCGGTAATAATCTTCTACCTGGTAGACACGACTACATTCTCCTGTCAATTTGGCGTACTACAACCGCTCTCAGTTCTCCACTGATGGAAACATTTCACAGTAAAATGTGAATCTACACCTACCGTCACTGTAATGTAGATCTCCTCTTAGTTTTATAATCAACGGCAAACCATACCACTCGTCCGACCCTCATGAGCTCATAACTACTAGTATGGACAAATACTTAAGATCTTCTACACCGAAACCCCAAAGAGGCAGGAGTGACGAGAAACGTAGAGAATCAGACACCACCTCCCCGCTACTATCCCACCATCCTACCAGTCTAGATAACACAGTTGAATCATTGTCTGCCATGGCACCAAAGGCTCCCCCCGCTCCTCCCTCCTACTCGGATATAGTGAAGGCAATTAAAGAGACTGTGGAACCTTTACTACAAACTCAGGCGGATAAATTTATGTCCGCAGTATCAGACCTGAAATCAGAGCTCGGCTCTATGTCCCGAAGAATTTCGGTAAACGAGAACAGGATTGGAGTTAACTTCAAAGAAATTGAAGACCTTAAAGAACAAGTCGTATCTTTAACAACTACACGTCAACACATGATGAAGATAGACGACCTAGAAAATCGTTCGAAACGTAACAACTTGAGAATTGTGGGTCTCAAGGAATCATTGAAAGGTCCGGATCTTCTGAAATTCCTCCTCTCCGATCTACCAGACCTCTTGGGTATTCCCGAGGAACTCTCGTCGCTGGAAATTGAACGAGCACATAGACTGGGCCCCCCACGTGATTCTAACCAATCTAGACCCCGCCCGGTAATCTTCAAATGCTTAAATTTCAGACACAAAGAACTGATATTGTCTGCGGCCCGAAGTAAAGGCCCACTCCAGTGGGATGGTCAACGGCTGTTCCTTTTTCAGGACTACTCCGCTGAAGTCTCTAGAGCTAGAAAAGAAATGTCTCCAATATGCTCCCATCTTGTGAAAAATGGTATCCGATTTGCTCTTCTTTACCCTGCGCGGCTGCGCATTTTCACCCCCCAGGGCCCGAAAGATTACACATCGGTGGATTCGGCTAAAGGATTTATGATGGAGCTGAGCAGATCCACACGGTCGCCCCCGACCTCAGTACCATCTTCTCCAAGCAAGACAGACGATAATGTTTGAAACCTGATACCGGGACTCGATTCATGTTCTTATACTAGTTGATATGGTTAATCGTTCTGCTCTACGGAGAGGTAATCTGGGATCCATTCCTATCATGACCACCTGGAAAAGCACTTACTTTTCTATACGGGTCATAGGGACGATCCCTTGAATTTATTATCTTCAGATTGTTTGTCGGTTATTATGCTATTCTATTGTTCTACATTGCAGTGACTTCAAGTTGAAAGCCTTTACTGATGTCTGCTAGAGTAGACGCTCGTATAGGTTATTTTTATTTTTACTTTTGTCTCTACCTTTCTTTCTTCTCCCTGACTTCCTTTACTTTCCTCTATAATATCACCTGTTTGCAGATACTTAACTGGCGGGGGTGGAAATTGTGCATCTCTATGATACTCTGGATTACTTGTATAACGATATTCCCTATCTTAAGGCCTCTTACTATACTCCTGTATTCCTCTGATGGTGTTGTAGATGTCACAACTTAATATAATATCGTGGAATGTAAGGGGTATTAACTCTCCTATTAAACGGAGACGCATCATTACATATTTAAATAAGATAAAAGCTGACGTCTCCATGCTCCAGGAGACACATTTGACTCCTCCTGAACACGCTAAACTTACTATGCTTAGACAAGAAGTTGTGGCGTCTTCTTCATTTTCATCCAAAGCAAGGGGGGTCGCTATCCTTATTCGTAAAGGCGTGTCATTTGACATACATCATCAGATTATCGACCCTCAGGGAAGATATATAGTATTAGATATCACCTTGGAGGGTACCAGATTAACATTATGCAATATTTATGCCCCGGCTGTCTATGACAAATCATTTTTATCTGGAAATAACGAATATTCTCCGCCCATATTCACATACCTCTCTCATCGTTGGAGGAGATATGAATATGGTATCCTCTTTGGTTTTAGACAGGAAGGGTGCCTCGTCTCAGAGAACCCGACTACCCAAGATCAACCTTGATTACATATCCAAACAGTTGGGACTGGTTGATATATGGCGCCTCCATAACCCTGTAGAACTAGAATATACTTACTACTCTTCAACCCATAATTCCTTCTCACGTATAGATTATTTTCTCGTCTCCACTGATCTATCACTCAGGATCACTGAGACAGCTATTAACCCTATAACCGTATCAGACCACGCCCCTATCTCACTAGTCCTTCAAGGTAGACTTACTTTAGGTTCTAACTCACAGTGGAGATTCCCTGCTAAGATGGCCGCCTCTCCAGACTTTAAAACAATGTTGGTGAATGCCTGGGACTCTTATGTTCTCAATAACTCTGACCATCTATCTGACCCTGCCTTATTTTGGCAGACTGCTAAAGCGGTTCTAAGGGGGGATATAATTGCATACATGACAAAGTATAAACGAGATCAAGATGCCACATATAGAGCAGCACAATCTGCACTCACTTCCTCATTCCAGACCTTTAAATCCTCACCTACGATAACTAACAAGCAGAAATAGAGACGCTAAGACCCAATTCGACCATACTCTGACTCATATGGATAATAGATTCCTTATAGCAGGTAAACAAACTCTTTCAATATGGAGACAAACCGAGCAGAATGCTTTTCAACTTACTTAAAACTGACAAGGGACCCCAATACGTGACAGCATTGAGGGATTCGGCCTCAGCAATACAGACCGAAGGGAAGGCGGTCACTGACATCTTCTACTCCTTTTTTAACGATTTATACTCCCATAGTAATATCGACCAACCTACCAAAACCTCTTTTTGGGACACTCTACAGCTGCCCCAGATTTCCGCAGAACAATCGGAATCCCTTACGGCTCCGGTTACTGTCACTGAAGTGACGGAGGCTATTAAAGCCCTTAAGACACTGAAGACACCAGGCCCCGACGGTTTGTCCGGGGAATTCTTTAAAATACTCTCACCTAAAATAGTAGATTCTTTAACAGCATTTTTCAATTCCATATTCTCCAACCTTACTATCCCACATTATTTTAACTCAGCTCTGATCCGAGTGATACCCAAACCTGGCAAAGACCCACTTCTCCCGTCTTCCTATCGCCCTATTTCCTTACTTAATGTAGATTACAAATTATTTACTAAGCTATTAGCAGACCGACTAAAATTTATCTTACCTGACATAATTCACAGTGATCAAACCGGTTTTATCACAGGCAGGCACTCGGTGACCAATATTCGTAAAGTTCTAACAGTTTTACAATCCCTGAAGGAGATTGAAACGGATGACCCTGCCTTCCTATTATCATTGGATGCGGAAAAGGCATTCGACCTGGTGACATGGGATCACCTATTTGAGACACTCCGACGCTTCGGATTCTCAGACCAATTTGTGGCCATTATACAAACCATATATCATAATGCATCTACACAAGTGTTCACAAATAGATATTTATCTCAGCCCTTAACGATACACAGGGGGACCAGACAGGGATGTCCTTTATCCCCTTTACTCTTTGCAGCAGCATTAGAACCCCTGGCAATAGCACTGAGACAATTATCAACCTTCTCGGGAATATCAGTGGGGAAAAGGGAAGTTAAACTTGGACTATTTGCGGATGATATGATCTTATTTGTCTCCAACCCACGCACTTCGATACCTGCCATTTTTGACACCATACACCGCTTTAGTACCTTTGCCGGCTACCGCATAAATACTCATAAATCCGAACTACTCCCTTTGACCAACATGACAGAACCTCTTCTTTATTCTGACTTCTCTTCCCAATTCACGCTGACCCCTACTAAACTAAAATACTTAGGTATCTATATCCCCTCGGTACTCTCCCGATTATAGCTATTCAACTATACACCCATTATTCAACAAATCAAAACACGGTTAGAATCATGGAAAGACCTCAAACTTTCTCTGTTGGGTAGGGTAGTAGTGATAAAGGCTATTATCTTCCCAAAATTGGCCTACCTACTTCAGATGCTCCCCGTCACAATCAATAAACAAGACACCATACTCTGTTCGCAAATATTCTCAAAATTTATTTGGAAAAACTCAAAACCACGCATGCCCAAAACCCGAACTTATATTAATAAACGAAAAGGCGGGTTGAGTATGCCCAATATAACAGTGTTTGCTAGGTCAGCACTGTTCAAGTTTGCCTCAGATTGGCTCTTACAGTCAAACACATTCACAAACCTAGAACTGGAAGAGGCATTGTTCTCTCCTTACTCACCTGCAGCATTGCTTCACACACCAAAGGCCAAACTACCTCAAGAAGTTAAGACTAATATCTTGTTTTGGGACACTTATAGAGCCTGGACCTCCATCCATAAACTATTTGGTACTGATCCATATGAGTCACTATACATACCCTTATGGGGAAACCCCAACTTTCCCTCCTCTTTAGACAACCGACACTTCTACACATGGAAATGTAAGGGGATACTCACTATTAGAGATGTTTTTGACCCTGGTGGAAGGATGCTCTCCTTCTTGCAATTGCGAGACAAATTCGCTTTACCCCACTTCAACTTCTTCATGTATCTCCAAGCTCGCCATTATATCAACTCTCTTAATGACCCCTTAGGTAAAATGTCCTCTACCCGAACAGTCCTCGATACTCTCACATTCTGCAGACATAATCCCTTCAAAATCCGGTATCTTTACAATGACCTGGTTGAGATGTCAGCCCCCTCTTGGTCCCCTCTCTCTGATTCCTGGAGACGGGAACTCCCAGAGGCACCTGACATGGGTGAGACCTCCACGAACATTGACCGAGTCCTTAAAGCCTTAAAGTCTGCTAAGTTACAAGAAATACATCTAAGGGTGGTAAACAGGATGTATATATCCCCCTCCCAAAGACAACACTTCCGCCCGGATGAGTCGGGCAATTGCCCTAAATGTGGAGTAAGGGGAGCTTCCCTGACCCACAATCTTTGGTCATGTGGGAAAATTAAACGTTTCTGGTGTAAGATTCTCCAATATCTATCCCGACTACTCAAAGTAACTCTCCCTGCTCTGGTAGCCCCGCTGCTGTATGCTGACTTTTCACCCTGGTTGTCACAATTAGATCTCACCCCGATGATCCCTCTACTGACTGTGATGGTCACGGTAGCAAAACAAGTGATACTGAGGCATTGGATATATAAAACTGCCCCATCATTAGGGGAATGGGAGTCCGCCTTATTGGATGTACTATTTTGTGAGAGAAAAATGGCTACCTTCCAAATTGAAAATGGAGTCATACTTTTTCATAAAAAATGGGGAATATATATTGAGAGTCTACCCTTAGACAGACGTGAATGCATCTGGAGGGTATTCCGGGACACAACGTGGTATTGGACTAACAGGATAACGGGAACTATAAGTTGATCTCAAGCTCCTTACAGATAGAATTACTGAGTGGACCCCACCTATAATATAGATCCTCCAAAAAGATCATACTACACACTACAACGCTCACCCCAAAACCAGGACTTCACCTCCTAATCCAGACTGTACTTCTGACTAACCCCCCACTCCATCCACCACCCCCCCCTGACAATATATACAATATTTGTTTATAGCATCCCTGCAATATCTCTCTATCTTTCCTTTCCATTTCTATCCTTTCCTTTCCTGTCTCCCTTTCTTCCTGACAGCTGAGATGTCTAGTTTACATATTATGTATGTTACCTGATGTTGGGGGTAAGGGCCCACCCCGGTGAATCATTCCCCCTAATATTGTTTCAGACAGCTGGGTAGAAATTACTCCAAGTGAAATGTTTTCGCTTTTCTTTCCCTTTTACTACAAAAAAAACAAAAAAGCTGTACAGCCCTCAATTTAATCTATTTTTATTCTTATTGAATTTGATTGTTTGTGTCACTGTTTAATATTCTTGTAACTCGACCCTGATAACTTATGTTGTGACTCTATGGCTGTATAATAAAGAAATTTATAAAAAAAAAAAAAAAAGCCCATTCCACGAGGAAAGTGGGCTCATCTTGGGCGGCTGCCTGAGGGGTCTCGGCTTTACAACTTTGCCGAGCTGCAACTTGGTCAGGGGCAAACACGTTTGCTAAATTCTACAAATTTGATACCCTGGCTGAGGAGGACCTTGAGTTCTCTCATTCGGTGCTGCAGAGTCATCCGCACTCTCCCACCCGTTTGGGAGCTTTGGTATAATCCCCATGGTCCTTACGGAGTTCCCAGCATCCACTAGGACGTCAGAGAAAATAAGATTTTACTCACCGGTAAATCTATTTCTCGTAGTCCGTAGTGGATGCTGGGCGCCCATCCCAAGTGCGGATTGTCTGCAATACTTGTATGTAGTTATTGCCTAAGGGTTATTGTTGAGCCATCTGTTGAGAGGCTAAGTTATATTTCATACTGTTAACTGGGTATAGTATCACGAGTTATATGGTGCGATTGGTGTGGCTGGTATGAGTCTTACCCGGGATTCAAAATCCTTCCTTATTGTGTCAGCTCTTCCGGGCACAGTATCCTAACTGAGGTCTGGAGGAGGGTCATAGTGGGAGGAGCCAGTGCACACCAGATAGTACCTAATCTTTCTTTTAGAGTGCCCAGTCTCCTGCGGAGCCCGTCTATTCCCCATGGTCCTTACGGAGTTCCCAGCATCCACTACGGACTACGAGAAATAGATTTACCGGTGAGTAAAATCTTATTATTTGCTCCGAATCAACTGCTCTCCCCCCCCCGTTTTTGCACCGTTACTTGTACAGCAGTGTTGAGGAAGGACCAGCGTCTCTGCAGCTCAGTGAAGAGAAAATGGCGCTGAGGAGAGCTGTGAGGGCTAAGCCCCGCCCCCTTAATAGCGCGCTTCAGCCCCGCTATTTTTTTTTATATAATCACACTGGCGGGGGTTAGGATTTTGTGTCTAAGCACTTAATTTCCACTTTGCCTGCCTTAATGAGTTTTATGCTGCCCAGGGCTCTCTTCCCCCCCCCCCCCCCACGCACCCTGTAGTGCCGCTGTGTGTGGGAGCATGGCGCGCAGCGCGATACCTCAGAAGCTGTCACTGAAGTCTTCTCTTCTTCTACTCACCTGTCTTCTGGCTCTGCAAGGGGGGTGACGGCGGCCTCTGGGAGTGAACCCCTAGGCGTACCTAGTGTTCCAAACCCTCAGGAGCTAATGGTGTCCTGTAGCCAAGAAGCAGAGCCTTTAAACTCACTAGAAGTAGGTCTGACTTCTCTCCCCTAAGTCCCACGAAGCAGGGAAACTGTTGCCAGCAGTCCTCCCTGAAAATAAAAAACCTAACAGTCTTTTCAGAGAAACTCAGTAGAGCTCTCCAAGTGCATTCAGTCTGCCTGGGCACAATTCTAAAACTGGAGTCTGGAGGAGGGGCATAGAGGGAGGAGCCAGTTCACACCCCTTCAAAGTCTTAACGTGCCCATGTCTCCTGCGGATCCCGTCCATACCCCATGGTTCTTGAAGTGTACCCAGCATTCTCTAAGACGTATGAGAAATATTTATCCATAAACTCTGTACATCTGTGTCCAGCCAGCTCTGGATCACTACAGTAGATGCTTTAACAAGGGTTTCTTTGCATTTAAGAGGACAATTAGCTACAATCATTTAGGGCCTGATTCAGAGCCAGACTCAATGGCGATGGTTGAATTGAGCAATGTTTCGCTATTGCATGCAAGTCCCTAAAAACTCATCTGGCACATGCGTGACACTGTATGCGCAGAGGCACGGTAGCGATTGTGACAATATCAGGAATGTGTTGGACATGTACTGGGTGGTGGCTATTCAGACGCAAAGCTGGTCAGATGGAAGTGTCGCCTAACTGGTCGCTGCCACTAGAGGCCATACTCCTGTTAATTCCGCACCTTGCAGGAGAATGGCAGAGGACGCCACTACGGCAATATGCTAAAGTCGCAGCAGCGGGTTGCACAGAATCAGGCCCTTCCTATTTACATACTACTATCAGTTCTTGCACAAAGTACACGTATTCTGTAAGGTGTACGGAACAGTTTCATGAATTCGCTGAATACCCATGTTCAGATGATGTCCAACAGAGCTACAATTGACTAGCTTCGTTGGGCACCATCTACTGGCTGCCGGTGGTTCAAACAATTGAAAACCACCCTAAGAGAGAAAAAAAAACTAGAAAAAAAAAAAAAAAAAAAAACACACCAACTTAAAGAACTACATGAATAGTCAGTAAAAATGCATTTTATTGATATTTACAGCATTTACAGAGAACAGTGGAAAATAATGAAGTTTAAAATATTTACTTCCTCATGGCAATGACCAGTTCACGTTTAGGACTGTTTGCTACACAAATTAGATATAGAACTGGCAGGAAATTTAGGAAGGTGCAGGATAGAAAAAGTCGGTGTCATTTTAGTGCTTTCTAACCTACTGCCTCAAAGAGCACTGACGCTTCTCACATCTGGAAAATTGGCAAAACGACCAAGGTGGTTGTCAGAGGGACTTAAGCAGACTAGTCAGCTCCACACCGTGCAGGCAGCCATGTTGTGAGCTGAACCAATATACCGTCCATCATTTCGCTAGAAAATGGCAATATCCCTGAGGATAGGCACTTTTTGGTTCAGCCTACAAAACAGTGGCTGCCACTCAATGTAGGCAACATGAAAGCTTTAAAAAAAAAAAAAAATTTTTTTTGATGTCGCCATCTTGTAAGCACCAAGTGCCTCAGCAATGTCACTGCTTTGACTAAAGTCTCACGATAACTTCCAAATTGTGATGTGTGTCCTTACCAACCCCAAGAGGCCTCTGCTAAATCTCATGGTGAACTGGAAATAATTTATTGCTTCACCCTCAAAATGCTATGGACATATTGCTGTAAAATCACTGTCGCTGTAAGACCACACTAATACAGTCCTAGCAGTAGAAGGCGGCGGCTCAGATTTGACACATTACAGTAGTCCACATTATCTTAACGCACAGGTTCTCAAACTGTGTCCTTAGGACCCCAAACAGTTCACATTTTCCAGGTCTCCTCACAGAATTACAAGCAAAATAAATCAGCTTCACCTGTGAATCTTTTAATAGGTATCAGTGAGCAATGTATACACCTGTGCAACTGCTAGGTAATCTGGAAAACGTGAACTGTGTGGATCCCTGAGGGCAGAGTTTGAGAACCACCATCCTAACACCTCCAGCAACAAAACAATATAAGAAAGAAGAGAAAATAATAATTAGGGGGGGCTTATACATCCTCTGCCTGACCAGTTGCTGGTCTGTCTAATATTATATATAAATAAAATGAATAAAAAAAACAAAAAAAAAAAAAACAAATGGGTGCAGTCACGGTCTACTGTATCATGAAGGAATGTACCTTTGTGTGGGAAAGTACTAATGAAATAAATTATATATTAAGAAACAACCCCCGACCAAAATAGAAGAAAATAATACATTGGGACATGTACAAAAGGAAAAGGCAGCTGTGTATCGGATCTTAAATCATTTGGCTAGAAGACCAGACAAGTGACCGTGAACAACCACATTGTGCAGAACCTCTGGAAATGACAAGCCTCCAGGTTTCTTTAGTCCAAGCACAAGAACCCCGGGGTGAAGGAAAAAAGGAAGGGTGCATTTTTTTTTATTTTTTTTTTACAGTATAAGTTGTGAAATATACAAGTGTACAAAATATTAAGTGGTCACGTGCTTGAAGTCATTTTCCGCCTTTTCAATCTGTTTCTCCAGTCATCTGGTAGCGCTTCAAAGTTGGCATTCTTCTCTGCCATGCCACTAAGAGAAGAATAAGCCATTAGATATCATGTCAGCCAGCAGCACAGGAAGATGTCATATCTTTCAGACCAAAATTTCAACTGGTTACACACTTGGCCAACCGCTCTAACGACTAGCAAGGTGTATGCACATTCGACTTTGTGCATACATTTCCAATCTGCCACCCGATATGCTTTGGCCAGAGGCACTGGTAGAGAGGTCATTGTTGGCGGTTCCTGTGGCCGGCTTACGGGCTGGTCATCGGGTCGTCTGTACACACAAACCAATATACCTGAGAGTTAGAATCTGCATTGGTCATGTGCAGGGCCAACCTGATATGTCTATGAACACTGTTGTTCAGACCCATAGGCTATACTGATGAGTAGATGATCCAGCCGATATATCATTCGTTGGCAAGTGTGGACCCATCATTAGTCTACAAGCTTTGCATTGTTTCTCAAGCATCTAATTAGGGGACACTGGATACCTTGGGGTATAGACTGCACTGACAGAACCTTGGGCACTGTAAATCAGTGATACTGTACTTCATATCTCTTGAAGTCCCCACCCAGGTGCTTTATCAACTACGGTCTTCTTGATAATACACAGTGTTTTTCCTGAGATAGCCACCCAGGAGAAGGATACGGAGAAGCTACTCCAGTCCAGGAATGACACAAAAGGATTGTTTTACAGATGTCTCTTTCTGGTCCAGAAAGAAAACAGTTCCTTACTTATTCTGAAACCCCTATTATTATGCTGAAGGTAAGCCGGCTCTAGATGGAGTCTTTCAGGTCAGTTAAAGAACCGGTTAAGTTCATGGACATCTAGCTTAAGTTACATTCTGAGCCAGTGCCGCCTCAGATTTACAGTCAAGCCACAGCACAGTAAAGGATCACAAAGATGACAGTTATTGATGCCCTTTCAGATCCACAAGGAGGTGGGCGACTCATCACTTATCGGGCAATCTGCTGACTTACTTTTGGGACTTGCTGCGCGTTCATTCTGGGAGACAGCAAAGTCCCTATTGGTTCACAGGCAGGTGTAGATTCACATTTGCCTAAAGGTCTACTCTAGGGGACATAGGGTGTCCACCTTTGAGGTGGTGCCATTTGCAGATTCATTCAAGGTTTCCAGGTCTAAAGAATCTCAAGATGGAACAAGTCTTCATTCTATTGTAGCCACCATTATGGTGTACTTTAAATCCATGTACCCTTATTTAATATCCGATTTCATATATAAAACAGATTACAATAGCAATGTCTGCCTACCTGGATAGCTGCTGTATTCTCCATTCGTCAATGCGTTTCTGGTTAAGGACCTTACGATCCTCATCACTAGAGCTTGAATTTTCCTCCTCGTCCAATTCCTTCTGGATGTTCTGCCATTTTTGGACTAGAGAAGGCATCTTTACCTTATTCTTTTTTACCTGCAAAGAATGCCAGAGCATTGAACAGAAGAGAAACACAATGATCCATCTTTATCATCTTAATACGCTGGACTTGATTCTGAATCTTTGGACCAAACCACTGAGAAAAAGGATAAAGTTTTTCCAAGACTTCTATAGATATTTAGACTGGTCCTGTCAACCTTCGGTACAAGTACTCCAGGTGTTACATAGAATCATAGAATACGACTGCAGATAAGAACCACTTGGCTCATCTACTCTGCCCCTTTTTTATCCTTTAGGTAATCTCAACCCTTCTGGAACCTTAGTTCTTTGTACCTCTAAACACTTGGTACAAACTTTAAAAGAAATAATAGCTCAATAAAACTAAACTAGAAGATCTTGCTGATGGTTGAGCTAGGCTGGATCTCCTCATCTGTGTTATGACCCTGGCAAGAGGTATAACCCTGAACTTGCCCCCTAAAAATGCAACCCAGTTTAAAATACTGTCTCATTTTCAAGAACATGCTCCTCTTATCTCCCAAAGGGCAATACCTTTAGTTTTTTGGCCTTCTTAAGCTTCTCTGTGGGTTGTGGTTTGCTTGCAGATGGCTGAGTTTGCGATGATGGAACTTGCTGTTCCAGGACTGTAGGTGTGGGCAGAGAAGTGTGTGGTAACACAAGTGGCATGGCTGGCACCATAGTACTGCTTGGAATGGCATAGTCCAAACTGCTCATCACTACTGGAGAAGGAACTTGGAGGGGAAGCCCTATGTAATTAGTTGGTACACTCATTGCTTGCAATGCAGGAGCTGAGAAGACAAGCAATTGACAAATGTTAGATCTAGAACTTGGAAGCATCAAACCTCTTGAGTTACAGAAGAAACTACACAAGGACACACCTGCTGATATCGACTGCTGAGTGTAGAGAACTGGACAACTTCCTATGGTGATAGACTGCTCTCCAAACACATCTGTAGCCGCCTTCCTCTTTGTGACCTTCCCTGGTGCAGGAGGTTCCACTTTTGCCTGAAACAAGAGACACAGGAGCTATTGCTAGGCTTTAAGCACAGAACAGAAGTTATCAGCAATAACATTAATGCAAAGTATTTCACTGTAAAACTGCATCTAAAAACAAAGTCCTTGCCATGTGCAGATTTATTACAGTAGCTTCTAAATCACTTAGTAGCCAAATTGGGGGGGGGGTCCTGCTCACTCTCAAGGAAATAGACCATTCTTCATTTTCGGAGCTCAGGGCCACCATATTTTAACTGCGTGGGCAAGCCTTACCATGAGGGGCCTTCAATAGCGAGTGTGGACAAGCATGGCATACAATATACAAAGAATAGAGCCTATAGCCTTCCGTAGTTTGCTTATAGGCGAAGGACAAACTGACCTGATTCCTTTAAAAGAAAAAAAAAGGCCCAAGAAAATATCCCGGTTTCCTACTTCATCCTACGCTCCCAAAGTGGAGCAAATGAGGCTGTTTGAGATGTGTCCCAATAAGACACAGGGCGGCAGAGAGTAGGATTGCATGACCTCCTACCTTGCTGCAAGTCTGGTTGTCAGAGTATGACTGACGGGTATTAAAGGCAAATGGGCACAAACAGCAGCCCCTATCATCCTCGCTGATGGTATTTAAAACTGGGGCTCCATTGTTTGTTAGAGGTTGGTGGGTGTTTGAGTAGGAGCCCAAACTTTAAAGCTGAGCACCTTGATCGGCAATAGAGGTGGAAAGGTTTCTACACATTGACACTAGTATCTCAAACATCTGGGTATACAGTTCTGTTCATTAAAACGTAAAAATGTGACCCTATGAAAAGAGCTGTAACCAATAGCAGTGCAGTAGTTTCAAATGCTGGTAACCATGCATTCCAACTGCTTGGCACAAATCAGAAACCCCAGATCCGTAAGCCATTCTAACAAATACTGAAGGACAGAAATTGCACAAGGACTAACGGCAATACATATTCGGCCACCCTGTGCTCCCATGCACTTGGCAGCTTATCTGCTTTTTATAGTACAGTTTAGAAAGTGCCCGATTAGAGATACCGTTTCTGCAGGTATCGTAGTTCATCACATCTACACCCCGAGCAGCTTGTAGCCATAGATTAAACGATCCATGTACTCTAGCTTAGTTCAGTACTACCAAACCATTTACAGAAGGTCTCTTCCACAACTTGCAGTCAGTACATGCTGATGACAGAGGCTTCATAAACAGGTCATGATCCCTCACCTTGGAGGCTGGAGGTTCAGAGCTCAGGGACTTCATAACCATATCTTCTGTTCCTGGAACAGGTGGCTCCTCAGTATCGTCATCTTCTTCCATTTCGACCTCTTCTATTTCTCCATCCTCAATGGGAGGAGGAGGAGGAGGGGGAGGTGGGGAGGGAGGAGGTGGAGGAGGAGGGGGAGAATCTGGAGGGGGAGGGGGTGGTGGAAGAGGCACTTCTAAAGGCAGAGGTGGCTGCACAAAGTCCCAGTAATGAGACACTGGAACAGTAGCTGCAACTGAAGGTTTATTAGCGATGGAATCTGGAAAAGATGAGAACTTTACGTCACTATGTACTTCTTGTTATTGTAGCGTAGATCACCCTTCCAAACCCATTAACTGCATGATACTCTACTTTAAAAGGAAGCAATGAGAATGGAGTAACTACCCATTTAGTAGCTTAAAGGGCCATAAAGCTATTCTTTAAAAAGGAATTATTTCAAGAATGTCACAATTACCTGGAAAAGTTGTTGGCGGTTCGGGAGGAGGAGCTGGGGCACTATCGAATCTCTCCTTTTCAGCCACTCTAAAGGCTGTGTCAGGTTTATTTTGGGGTGCCACTGCCCCTTCATCCTCCTCCACATCAGGAAACTCCCACTGCGACTCGCCTGAGATTTCGTTAACATAGAAATAACGTCTATGATCCCTGAATCACATAAAAAAAAGAGAGAGAGATTTTAAGTATCTGTTCCCCGGGCATCCATAACCTCATTGGGTCTGCTCTACTGTGGCTGCATCCAGCGAACAGGAGAGAACCAGACAAGAGAACTGCAATTCACAAAAGGAAACTCCATCCTAAAAACAAGGATGGTCTCTGTTTGCAGAGAGACTTTAACCCAGATTTGTGTAAACAGGGCAAGCCCTAAAAGCTAAACAGATATAAAATTTATAAAATTGCATTTGGAAGGTCGTGTGGATTAAACACTTTAAACAGTTGGGAACAGATGAGAGCACCATTCTGGTAATGTAAAGCTCAAATATGACATCCTCTAATAGATCCACTCATTGGGATAAACTAGGTAATTGTGTTTATTTTCTGAGAGCTGAAAGATAAGAGAGCAAAGATCTTCAATAAGCAGAATACAGAGAAAAAAACAAAAGAATAGAAATAAAAAATAAAATAAAAACACAAATATAAAAAAATGAAATAATTCGGTCTGACCTGCGTCAGGAGACAGTATCTTGGTTCTTCGTTGACACTTGGCACCATGAAAGCTTTGCGGAAACTTCACCGATGTTACACGGGAAATGAATGGATCCAGATATCCTGAAATGGTCACAGAGCTCTCGCATGCGCTTTCCCCCCTCTCCCTCCCAGATCAGGGCACTCAGCACTTTGAGCGAGTTCTAACCAATTTTTCTGTCCAATCAGGTAATTGTTTACATGGACACTACGTATACACATATACAAAAACTTAGTTTCTCCAATGTGCAGGCCCAAGTGCCCAGCGTGCTCCAGGAGCTGCCCACCCAGAACCTAAATTGCCGCTGCATTCAGTCTCCAGACAGATGAGGTCACGAGGTCAGGTGGTGATGTCACAAGTCATGTTTGAGATGTGAAAGGTGAAAATTGGGGAAGTTTCGTACCTGTCCCAGTGGCAGGACCAGCCTTTAGGAGTGGCGTTAATTTCATATTGTTTTATTTGTTCTGATGCGTCTTGCAGTTTGCGTTTCAGATAGCTCCCGCTGAGTGCCCCTTCCCGCCAATCTGAGATACGTGTCTGAAGGCGAAAAGACAGGAAGGACAGTATTAACACTGAGCATTGACCATCAATACTATGACAAAGTGGGGCACTGCGCAAACACTCACCTCAGTTTGAAACAGCAGTACGTGGAAGTTAGACACGGACTGTCTGTTAATACCCAAAAATTCCAGTTTACTTATCAGACTGTTAGCCAGTTCTCCAATCTGAAACTGTTAAGTACACGCATCAGAAACAGCCCAGTCCATCCAGCTATCTCTGGGCAAGGTAACTGGTATGCAGAAACAATGTAATGCAAAAGAACACTATACACCTCATCAACTTGAAGCTCAATAACAATGCAGCCTGGGTTGTGCCAAATATCTAACAATAGAGCATGCGACGCTTAATTGCTATATGGAACAACCAAACCGATCATCCAAATACATAAAGCGCTACATCAAAGATTAGGGTCCTACAGACTGTTACTTATCATCGTTTTATATGAAAAACGATGAAGTTAGATGCAATAAGGTTATGACTTCACATCATAACAAGGTTACCTTCAGATCATCGTTTTCCTCGTCCACCACTGGTTTTGGAAGTAATTTCACGGGCAGGTCTTCGTGCTCTGGCTCCTTTGCAGGAACTGGACACTCAGCAGCTTCTGCTCCCATTTCTCCAAAAACAAACAAACAAAAACAAAATAACCACAATGCATCATGACACAAATCCCAGCAGTGTAGTAAGCAGGAAAAGATATGTACAAGTCACGCAGCTGCTCACCTGTTTCGGGCGTCTCTCTCCCAGTTTTGGTGGAGCTGCGGCTAGTGGACTCGGGGCTGGCAGTTGGAACGAACACCTTCCACTTGCTGACGATAGGTTTGGCTTTCTGAGCCTCATCGGCCTGGCTGAAGTCAGAGCGTGGACTTGACCCAGACACGCTCACATCTCCCTCCTCCAACGCTCGCAGTTCAGCCTGGTGTAACAAAAGGAAATGAGCTACCTTGAGAATCCCACAGTGACATTTCATGCCAAGCAGAGAGGCATTCAACATAATGCAACAGGGGATGTAAGAAGCCCATTATTATTGTTTTATTTAAGCAGACCCACAATTTTAACCATCACTTAAAAAAAATTTTTTTTAAAGTGACTCCAATTATCCACCCGTCTATACCCCATTATCTACACTCCAATGTCCCCTAGTGAAATGAAGGATAAAAGAAAATCTGCAATACACCATCATTAATACAATGATACCACAAAGAAGCAGGGTCTTTATGAGGCTATGGTATGTCGTCATTTATTAGCCAGACACCAAGACAACATGTTCAGAATGTGGATGATATTTAAGTTAACACTAAACAATGTTGACAGTCAGAATGTCCACAGCACTTTTTTAGCCTGAAACTAAATAATCTAATCCCAAGTGTATCCTAACTGCATGTTTTTTCATTGTTACTGTTGATATTTAAAACATGTCAACATTCAAACACCATTGATATTCTCCAATATAGAGTTACAGCGCCAAGGTAAATACTAGTATCCAACAGCATTGCTCAAATCAACTGAATCATATGCTCACATAGATCCCTAGGTGTTTCAGTACAGGATATGGAAACTTGTAATATGGAACATACTTTCTTCCTCTCCAGCACCCTCTCCAGCTCCAGGGTATCTGGCTCCTCCATCTCCTCTTCGCTCTCTCCAGACTGGACGGTGCTGCATAAGTCATCCGGTGCCTGCTCATCCGTAGCCATCTCACTATCTGTACAAACAGCAGCCATGTCCTCCTCGTCCTCAGAGGCAGCTTCCACCACATCCTCTTTGCAGATGACTCTCCTCCGCCAGCGTTCCTCCTGCTCTTTCACCGACTCCGGTAACAGCGGAGCCAGAAGCGATGCAGCGACGCCCACTTTTTCCTCTTCCTTGTGGGAAAGGGCCTGAATTGCTTCATTCACTTCCTAAGGAAAAGATACAAACCAATAGCTCCTATTCACTACAATTTAAAGGGCAACTGCAAGTCCCAAAGTTAAAAAGCCGACAGGCAGCCAAGGTTATATAACTGAATAGAGGGAGACATACCTTCTTTATTTCTCTCTTTGCAAGCAGCGGCAAGCTGCAGAGACTGGAGTCTGGGGCCTCCTCCTTCACCTCTGGAAGAGGATCTGCCGTCACCGCACACACCAGCTCCGAAGCCTCAGTGCTAGAAATCAATAACAGCCTGTAAATACCAGTGTCACAACATGGCAGGACACACACTCTCTATCCCACTGCCTCACCTGTTTGTATATCTTTGAGCACCCTGAACCTGGGAAGCCAGACACTGAGGAAGCTCCCAGGTCACTTCATTGGTCTCCGTGTTCCAGTAGTAATAACAGCCGGTGTTTTCATCCCACACTTCCTGCCAGTCTCCCATCTCAACACCGACTAAAGAAACATTTTGGAAATAGTGACATTACATCCATTGATCAAAGCAACAGGTGAACAGTCCCTAAAACAGGGGGAGGGAACATGTGGCACGCTAGCTGCCATGGTACTATACATACCCAGAGACCGTTTTGCTGTTAAGACATGCTAAAACTGTGGGAGGGCATGCTAGGATGTGTAGTTCCACAGGAGTTAGGAGTGGCAAACGTTGCCTAGCCCTGTTATAAAACACTAATTAAGTGGTGGGACTGTGTGGAAGCCCTTACCTCCAGCCAGAGAACACTGCGTATCGTAATGCCACATATCCTCCGCAGCATTCGGACCTGTGCCATTATGTGTAAGAGAAGTCACTCCGTGGGGATCCTTAGGATCTGGTCTTGGTGGGGTTGGCGGGGGAGCGGTGGAGGCAGCTGTGGCTTCGTCTTCCGCTGGGAGAGGTGCAGTAATGGCATCAATCTCCTGATAACATACAAAAACAACATCTATAAAAAAGGTACCAGCACTCAATACCAGGTCGTCCTTCAAACTACTGGCTTGTACATAGCATGAATGAGTAATCACACTGCACCCCAACACCCTTTACATGGTGAGACTTAATACCTTTCATTAAATCCAACATATTCCAGCAATACTGGCACCATCAACTTTCTTATTTACATGACATTAACACTTGGCGGAGGATCACGTAGGTGACTCAACAAACATAAGTCATGGATATTCAGCCAAACAAGTAGCATTTACTGACACGTAGGAGGCAAAAGTGTTTCCTATCCCAATGATGTGCCTCATGCCTCAGTAACATCACTAGTATCAAAGAATCTTGTGAGCATGCACCTCTTAATGCTCAGTCCTGTTTTATTACTTTGTTCCCAACTGTAAAGGGCAATAGAATACGCTGGCACCACATAATTGAGAGTTAATAATGTCACCCAAAGCTGAAAACTCATTCTTAATTAAGCAAACATTACACTTACAGCAAGGAAATTGGCCAGTGTACTGTCAATGTCTGCAGAAGTGTTTCCTTTCCTGACAGGTGTGGGAGTGGGTTTCTCGGAGGAGTCCCCATCCTCATCATCGCTGTCTGTATAGGCGCCGAGCAAACAGAGACCACCTGTGAAAGGAGCAACCACATCAGTTTCCATGCACCATTTGTTGCGAGCCAACAGGACAGTAATGGCATGATAATAACTACGTACCTGTAGGCTTCACCACTGCAGCCTGTATTTCTGTGATCATCCCTGCTGTGGGTGGTGGTGGTACTTTCTGGGAATCTACATCATCCGCTGGGGAGGGAATAGATACATATATGAAAGTTACAGAAGGGTACTCGCCACATAAAGCCTGTACCTTTCATTTTGTTGCCACCGGGTTCACAGGGATTCGGTTATGCATTCCGGCAGTCGGGATGCCGAGAGTCATGTGACTAATGCTGGAATCCTGACACCACTCAGAATCCAGACGCCGGAATACTGACTGCCAACATCCCGAAGGCAAGTATGACGGTGACTTAGCCTTAGCAGTCACCCCTGGCGGGTTAGAGTAGGGGGGACAGGAGAAAGGTAATATAATGCCCCGTCCCCTGTCGGCATGTGCACTGTCGACATGCCAGTCATGTGACCGCCGGTATATGGTACCTCACGCGGTTTACATGTTGAGGGATATATGTACAGTTTGTAGGACGGATTCCTAAAAATAGATATCAAACTACCTTGCTAAGGATCCAACTGACCACATACTGTTCTTAAAGATATACACACACACACACACACACACACACACACACACACACACACACAGTAGATGGAAAAAAAAAAAATCACAATAATCAAGGACAGAAATAAATAGCAAACATTTGGGAACACAGCAGCTGGGCCTGACATATCGGATCAGGCTCTCTTATCTGTTGGAGGTCTCCTGTACATGTCAAAAGTAAAAATCTGCAATGCAAGTATTAACATTTTTGAAGGACAACTACAAGTCCGAGGATAGATTTTACATCAATAGACCTCTTTTTGCACTTAGAGATAGCTGAAATGTCAAGTACAGCACTAAAACTGGTAAATTAATTTATTTACCACTTGACATTTCTCGCAGCCTCCTGAGGAGGAAATGTGGGAAAAATCTGTGGTTTGGGCGCCTTAAGAATTTTAGACAGGCTTGGCCGCTATACACAGCTAAACTACCATCTATTTGGGCACGACAAGGGTGATGATTACTATGTGCGCGTAACAACTGCTCCGTCGTCTGCCCATTAATTATAGCGGCACCTTAAAGAATTACATTCCCCCCACCAGTTACCAAATTAGCACCAATGCCTCTAAAAATAAGAATTTACTTACCGATAATTCTATTTCTCGTAGTCCGTAGTGGATGCTGGGCACTCCGTAAGGACCATGGGGAATAGCGGCTCCGCAGGAGACAGGGCACATCTAAAGAAAGCTTTAGGATCACCTGGTGTGCACTGGCTCCTCCCCCTATGACCCTCCTCCAAGCCTCAGTTAGGATACTGTGCCCGGACGAGCGTACACAATAAGGAAGGATTTTGAATCCCGGGTAAGACTCATACCAGCCACACCAATCACACCGTATAACTTGTGATCTAAACCCAGTTAACAGCATGATAATAGAGAAGCCTCTCGAAAAGATGGCTCACTACAACAATAACCCGAATTTTTTTGGTAACAATAATTATGTACCAGTATTGCAGACAATCCGCACTTGGGATGGGCGCCCAGCATCCACTACGGACTACGAGAAATAGAATTATCGGTAAGTAAATTCTTATTTTCTCTGACGTCCTAGTGGATGCTGGGAACTCCGTAAGGACCATGGGGATTATACCAAAGCTCCCAAACGGGCGGGAGAGTGCGGATGACTCTGCAGCCCCCAATGAGAGAACTCCCGGTCCTCCTCAGCCAGGGTATCAAATTTGTAGAATTTTACAAACGTATTTGCTCCTGACCAAGTAACTGCTCGGCAAAGTTGTAAAGCTGAGACCCCTCAGGCAGCTGCCCAAGATGAGCCCACTTTCCGTGTGGAATGGGCATTTACAGATTTTTGGCTGTGGCAGGCCTGCCACAGAATGTGCAAGCTGAATTGTACTACAAATCCAACGAGCAATAGTCTGCTTAGAAGCAGGAGCACCCAGCTAGTTGGGTGCATAGAGGATAAACAGCGAGTCAGATTTCCTGACTCCAGCCGTCCTGGAAACATATATTTTCCGGGTCCTGACAACGTCTAGCAACTTGGAGTCCTCCAAGTCCCTAGTAGCCGCAGGCACCACAATAGGTTTGGTTCAGGTGAGACGCTGAAACCACCTTAGGGAGAAACTGAGGACGAGTCCTCAATTCCGCCCTGTCCGAATGGAAAATCAGATAAGGGCTTTTACAGGATAAAGCCACCAATTCTGACACGCGCCTGGCCCAGGCCAGAGCCAACAGCATGACCACTTTTTCTGTGAGATATTTTAACTCCACAGATTTAAGTGTGTCAAACCAATGTGACTTTTGGAACCCAAAAACCACCTGGAGATCCCAAAAGTGCCACTAAAGGCACAAAAGGAGGCTGTATATGCAGTACCCCTTTAACAAATGTCTGAACTTCAGGGACTGAAGCTAGTTCTTTTTTGGAAGAAAATTGACAGAGCCGAAATTTGAACCTTAAATGGACCCCAATTTCAGGCCCATAGATACTCCTGTTTGCAGGAAATGTAGGAATCGATCCAGTTGAATTTCCTCCGTCGAGCCTTACTGGCCTCGCACCACGCAACATATTTTCGCCAAATGCGGTGATAATGTTTTGCGGTTACATCCTTCCTGGCTTTGATCAGGATAGGGATGACTTCATCCGGAATGCCTTTTTCCTTCAGGATCCGGCGTTCAACCGCCATGCCGTCAACGCAGCCGCGGTAAGTCTTGGAACAGACAAGGTCCTTGCTGGAGCAGGTCCCTTCTTAGAGGTAGAGGCTACGGATCCTCCGTGAGCCTCTCTTGAAGTTCCGGTTACCAATTCCTTCTTGGCCAATCCGGAGCCACTAATATAGTGCTTACTCCTCTCCATCTTATCAATCTCAGTACCTTGGGTATGAGAGGCAGAGGAGGGAACCCATACACTGATTGGTACACCCACGGTGTTACCAGAGCATCTACAGCTATTGCCTGAGGGTCCCTTGACGTGGCGCAATACCCGTCGAGTTTTTCCCAATGGTTTATAATCATGTGGAAGACTTCTGGGTGAAGTCCTTACTCTCCCGGGTGGAGGTCGTGCTGAGGAAAACTGCTTCCCAGTTGTCCACTCCCGGAATGAAAACTGCTGACAGTGCTATCACATGGTTTTTCGCCCCGCGAAGAATCCTTGCAGCTTCTGCCATTGCCCTCCTGCTTCTTGCGGCACCCTGTCTGTTTACGTGGGTGACTGCCGTAATGTTGTCCGACTGGATCAACACCGGCTGACCTTGAAGCAGAGGTCTTGCTAAGCTTAGAGCATTGTAAATGGCCCTTAGCTTCAGGACATTTATGTGAAGTGATGTCTCCAGGCTTGACCATAAGCCCTGGATATTCCTTCCCTGTGTGACTGCTCCCCAGCCTCGCAGGCTGGCATCCGTGGCCACCAGGACCCAGTCCCGCATGCCGAATCTGCGGCCCTCTAGAAGATGAGCACTCTGCAACCACCACAGGAGGGATACCCTTGTCCCTGGTGACAGGGTTATCCGCTGAAGCATCTGAAGATGCGACCCGGACCATTTGTCCAGTAGGTTCCACTGGAAAGTCTTGCGTGGAATCTGCCGAATGGGATTGCTTCGTAGGAAGCCACCATTTTTACCCAGAACCCTTGTGCATTGATGCACTGAGACTTGGTTCGGTTTTAGGAGGTTCCTGACTAGCTCGGATAACTCCCTGGCTTTCTCCTCCGGGAGAAATACCTTCTTTCTGGACTGTGTCCAGGATCATCCCTAGGAACAGAAGACAAGTCGTCGGAACCAGCTGCGATTTTGGAATATTGAGAATCCAATCGTGCTGCCGCAACACTACCTGAGGTAGTGCTACACCGATCTCCAACTGTTCCCTGGATCTCACCCTTATCAGGGAATCGTCCAAGTAAAGGATAACTAAAATTCCCTTCCTTCGAAGGAATATCATCATTACGGTCATTACTTCAGTAAAGACCCGGGGTGCCGTGGACCATCCCTACGGCAGCGTCTGAACTGATAGTGACAGTTCTGTACCATAACCTGAGATACCCTTGGTGAGAAGGGTACATTTTGACATGAAGGTAAGCATCCTTGATGTCCCGAGACATCATGTAGTCCCCTTCTTCCAGGTTTGCAATCACTGCTCTGAGTGACTCAATTTTGAATTTGAACCTCTGTATGTAAGTGTTCAAAGATTTTAGATTTTAAAATCGGTCTCACCGAGCCGTCTGGCTTCGGTACCACAATAGTGTGGAATAATACCCCGTTCCCTGTTGCAGGAGGGGTACCTTAATTATCACCTGCTGGGAATACAGCTTGTGAATGGCTTCCAAAACTGCCTCCCTGTCAGCGGGAGACGTCGGTAAAACAGACTTTTGGAAACGGCGAGGGGAATACGTCTCGAATTCCAATTTGTACCCCTGAAATATTACCTGAAGGATCCAGGGGTCTACTTGCGAGTGAGCCCACTGCGCACTGAAATTCATTGAGAACGGGCCCCCACCGTGCCTGAACTTGTAAAGCCCTAGCGTCATACTGAGAGCTTGGCAGAGGCGGAAAAGGGTTTCTGTTCCTGGGAACTGGCTGATCTCTGCAGCCATTTTCCTCTCCCTCTGTCACGAGCAGAAAAGAGGAACCCTTTTGTCCGCTTGCCAACCAGGACTGCGCCTGATAATACGGCGTCTTATTTTGAGAGGCTACCTTTTTTAAGGCAATACTTCCAAATGCCGTTTGGAATCCGCATCACCTGACCACTTTACTGGTATAATTGGACAACGCACTTATACTTGATGCCAGTCGGCAAATATTCCGCTGTGCATCATGCATATATAGAAATGCATCTTTTAATTGCTCTATAGGCAATAATATACTGTCCTTATCTAGGATATCAAATTTCCAGTCAGGGAATCCGACCACGCCAACCCAGCACTGCACATCCAGGCTGAGGCGATTGCTGGTCGCAGTATAACACCAGTATGTGTGTAAATACATTTTAGGATACCCTCCTGCTTTCTATCAGCAGGATCCCTAAGGGCGGCCATCTCCAGAGAGGGTAGAGCCCTTGTTCTTACAAGCGTGTGAGCGCCTTATCCCCCTTAGGGGGTGTTTCCCAACGCACCCTAACCTCTGGCGGGAAAAGGTATACTGCCAATAACTTTTTAGAAATTATCAATTGTTATCGGGGGGAAACCCACGCATCATCACACACCTCATTTTATTTCTCAGATTCAGGAAAACTACAGGAAGTTTTTCCTCACCAAACATAATACCCCTTTTTTTGGTGGTATTTATATTATCAGAAGAGTGTAAACTTTTTCCATTGCCTCAATCATGCAATGTGTGGCCCTATTGGAAATCACGGTTGTCTCTTCACCGTCGACACAGGAGTCAGTATCCGTGTCGGCGTCTGTATCTGAGGTAACGGGCGCTTTAGAGCCCCTGTATGAGACGTCTGGACATGCACAAGCTGAGTAGCCGGCTGTCTCATGTCAACCACTGTCTTTTATACAAAGCTGACACGGTCACGCAATTTCAACAGTACATCCACTCAGGTGTCGACCCCCCAGGGGGTGACAACACTATTACAGACACTCTACTCCGTCTCCTCATCATTTTTCTCCTCATACATGTCGACACAAACGTACCGACACACAGCACACACACAGGGAATGCTCTGATAGAGGACAGGACCCCACTAGCCCTTTGGGGAGACAGAGGGAGAGTTTGCCAGCACACACCAGAGCGCTATATATATACAGGGATAACCTTATATAAGTGTTTTTCCCTTTATAGCTGCTGTATTGTTTATACTGCGCCTAATTTGTGCCCCCCTCTCTTTTTTAACCCCTTTCTGTAGTGTAGTGACTGCAGGGGAGAGCCAGGGAGCTTCCCTCCAACTGAGCTGTGAGGGAAAATGGCGCCAGTGTGCTGAGGAGATAAGGACGCCGAGAAAGGGGCGGAGCCTATCATCCGTTTTCTTGTATGTTTTGGCAGGGGTTAAATGCATCCATATAGCCCAGGAGTTATATGTGATGCATTTATTTTAGCCATAAAAGGTTTTCTATCGATTTATTGCGTCTCAGGGCGCTGCCCCCCCAGCGCCCTGCACCCTCAGTGACCGGAGTGTGAAGTGTGCTGAGAGCAATGGCGCACAGCTGCGGTGCTGTGCGCCTACCTTTATCTGAAGACAGGAAAGTCTTCTGCCGCCGATTTTTCCGGACCTCTTCGCTCTTCTGGCTCTGTAAGGGGGCCGGCGGCGCGGCTCCGGTGACCCATCCAGGCTGAACCTGTGATCGTCCCTCTGGAGCTAATGTCCAGTAGCCTAAGAAGCCCAATCCACTCTGCACGCAGGTGAGTTCGCTTCTTCTCCCCTTAGTCCCTCGATGCAGTGAGCCTGTTGCCAGCAGGTCTCACTGAAAATAATAAACCTAAACTAAAACTTTCACAAAGAGCTCAGGAGAGCCCCTAGTGTGCACCCTTCTCGTCGGGCACAGAAAATCTAACGGAGGCTTGGAGGAGGGTCATAGGGGGAGGAGCCAGTGCACACCAGGTGATCCTAAAGCTTTCTTTAGATGTGCCCTGTCTCCTGCGGAGCCGCTATTCCCCATGGTCCTTACGGAGTTCCCAGCATCCACTAGGACGTCAGAGAAAATAGCTTTTGCTTCCTCAATATGTCCCCATATTTTAACTTTTGCTTGCACAGTATACTAATACGGGTGGGTTCACTATGGTATGCCGGCGGACGGGCTCCCGGCGACCAGCATACCGGTGCCGGGAGCCCGACTGCCAGCGTACCAACTGTGTGGCGAGCACAAATGAGCCCCTTGCGGGCTCGCCGCGCGCCACGCTATTTGATTCTCCCTCCAGGGGGGTCGTGGACCCCCATGAGGGAGAACAATTGTCGGTATGCCGGCTGTCGGGATCCCGGCGCAGGTATACTGTGCGCCGGGATCCCGTCAGTCGGCATACTGAAGACCACCCAATACGGGTAGGGGTCATTGGGTCGACACAACTTAGGTCAACATGCATTGGGTCAATAGGGTCACTAGGTCGACATGGCCATTAGGTCGACATGAGTTTTTTTTAAAACTTTTTTTGTGTCGTTTTCTTTGTAAAGTGACCGGGAACCCCAATTAGTGCACCGTGTCCCCAAGCATGGCTCACCATGCTTCGGGCAAGGTGACTTGCTCCGCTACCGCTGCGCTCGGACAGGCTACCGTTCCCAATTGTAGTCTACATGGATCATAAACTATGAAAAAGTTTAAAAAAAACCAAAACAAAACTAATGACCATGTCGACCAATAGTGGTCGACCTAATGGTCGTATCCCACCAATGCCTCAATATGCCATAGTGCACTGCACAGTATACACCAGTGCCCATAAAGACCAGAGTCCCTTTACGGTTCTAGGGACACTACATACTACCCCAGAAACGGTACACACACAAGCAATGCAAAGCCTACACAGTATTGTAATACCCAAACAATGGCCACCAATGTTCCCATGGCAAACTAGCCTATACTCCCATAAACCAGACACTGACTCTCTGAAACGATAATTGGCATGACAAAATCTCGTGGCAATGCTAGTCACTGTGTAACCCACTCATACAAACTTTTCTTAAGAGATGGCTATATTTATTATTCTCCTTTGTCTAAAAGCCAACATGTCACATAGGGCTACACAGATTAGGTTAAAGCAGACTAGTCACTACAATCTAAATACAGTACCCCACACATATACACACTGGGGCCATCTTCACCACACCCCAATTAAGTTGCTAGTATGAACTTATACTGTGGGAGCAAGGCAGACCACACAGGCACGGAGGAGCGTGCATGGGAGAGAAGTGAGCCAATTGTCCCAGTACAAATAATGCTAGTATGGTTTTCTGCTTGTGACAGGACAATCTGTATATCACTCAAGTATGTGGGTGATCCCGCACTGGTCAGATATCAAAACTATAAACTACAAAAACCAAAATAGACAATTGAAAGACTATATTTTTTTGTCTGGTTGGATACACTTATCCACCTTTAATAGATTAAATAAAACTATATTTTTATCTACTTATTTATTATTCTTTTTGATCAATCCTAAGAGTGCACCCACACAAGTCATCTTTTTCTCTCATTTTGAATCTGTATATCACCATTAGTGTTCAGCAGCCGTCACAGGCCCACCATACAGTACCAACTGATGCGTTCACTCTGATTTACATTTGCCTCTTTGTGGTTGGGCAAACAGGCCTCACTGAACCCCATGCAGAAAATAATCTACAGGATGGATTGGCATGAGAGGCAGACAGGACATGGATAATTACGACAAATTGCACAGCACTGTGGCAGTGACCGTAGGACAGACAGAAAACATGTAATAGGCCCTATTATGCAGGTCTATGGAGAGACCCTGAATTCTCAGCCATAGGCCTAAGACATACAAAGGGGGAGATTTAGCAAAACATGGAGTGAGATAAGAATTTACTCACCGATAATTCTATTTCTCGTAGTCCGTAGTGGATGCTGGGAACTCCGTAAGGACCATGGGGAATAGACGGGCTCCGCAGGAGACTGAGTACTCTAAAAGAAAGATTAGGTACTATCTGGTGTGCACTGGCTCCTCCCTCTATGCCCCTCCTCCAGACCTCAGTTAAGGAAACTGTGCCCGGAAGAGCCGACACAACAAGGAAAGGATTTGGAATCAAGGGTAAGATTCATACCAGCCACACCAATCACACTGTACAACTTGTGATAACCATACCCAGTTAACAGTATGAACAACTGAGCCTCAGTAACAGATGGCTCATAACAATAACCCTTTAGTTAAGCAATAACTATATACATGTATTGCAGAGAGTCCGCACTTGGGACGGGCGCCCAGCATCCACTACGGACTACGAGAAATAGAATTACCGGTGAGTAAATTCTTATTTTCTCTGACGTCCTAGTGGATGCTGGGAACTCCGTAAGGACCATGGGGATTATACCAAAGCTCCCAAACGGGCGGGAGAGTGCGGATGACTCTGCAGCACCGAATGAGCAAAGGAAAGGTCCTCCTCAGCCAGGGTATCAAACTTGTAGAACTTAGCAAATGTGTTTGAACCCGACCAAGAAGCAGCTCGGCAAAGCTGTAAAGCAGAGACCCCTCGGGAGGCCGCCCAAGAAGAGCCCCCCTTACTTGTGGAATGGGCTTTTACTGATTTAGGATGCGGTAACCCTGCCGCAGAATGAGCTTGCTGAATCGTGTTACAGATCCAGCGCGCAATAGTTTGCTTTGAAGCCGGAGCACCCAGTTTGTTGGGTGCATGCAGGATAAACAGCGAGTCAGTTTTCCTGACTCCAGCCGTCCTGACTACATAGATTTTCAAAGCCCTGACTACGTCCAGCAACTTGGAGGCCTCCAAGTCCCGAGTAGCCGCAGGCACCACAATAGGTTGGTTCAAATGAAACGCCGATACCACCTTTGGGAGAAATTGGGGACGAGTCCTCAATTCTGCCCTGTCCATATGGAAGATCAGATACAGGCTTTTACATGACAAAGCCGCCAATTCTGACACACGCCTAGCTGAAGCCAAGGCCAACAGCATGACCACCTTCCACGTGAGATACTTTAGCTCCACGGTCTTAAGTGGCTCAAACCAGTGTGATTTCAGGAAATCCAACACAACGTTAAGATCTTAAGGTGCCACTGGAGGCACAAAAGGGGGCTGAATATGCAGCACTCCCTTAACAAACGTCTGAACTTCAGGCAGTGAAGCCAGTTCTTTTTGAAAGAAAATAGATAGGGCCGAAATCTGGACCTTTATGGATCCTAATTTTAGGCCCATAGTCACTCCTGACTGTAGGAAGTGCAGGAATCGACCCAGCTGGAACTCCTCTGTAGGGGCCTTCCTGGCATCACACCAAGCAACATATTTTCGCCATATACGGTGATAATGTTTTGCCGTCACATCTTTCCTAGCCTTTATAAGCGTAGGAATAACTTCATCCGGAATGCCCTTTTCCGTTAGGATCCGGCGTTCAACCGCCATGCCGTCAAACGCAGCCGCGGTAAGTCTTGGAACAGACAGGGCCCCTGCTGTAACAGGTCCTGTCTGAGAGGCAGAGGCCATGGGTCCTCTGAGATCATTTCTTGTAGTTCTGGGTACCAAGTTCTTCTTGGCCAATCCGGAACGATGAGTATAGTTCTTACTCCTCTCTTTCTTACTATCCTCAGTACCTTGGGTATGAGAGGAAGAGGAGGGAACACATAAACCGACTGGTACACCCACGGTGTCACTAGTGCGTCCACAGCTATCGCCTGAGGGTCCCGTGACCTGGCGCAATACTTTTTTAACTTTTTGTTGAGGCGGGACGCCATCAAGTCCACCTGGGGCAGTTCCCAACGGTTTACTATCTGCGTGAAGACTTCTTGATGAAGTCCCCACTCTCCCGGGTGGAGGTCGTGCCTGCTGAGGAAGTCTGCTACCCAGTTGTCCACTCCCGGAATGAACACTGCTGACAGTGCTAGCACGTGATTCTCCGCCCATCGAAGAATCCTTGTGGCTTCCGCCATTGCCATCCTGCTTCTTGTGCCGCCCTGGCGGTTTACATGGGCGACCGCCGTGATGTTGTCTGACTGAATCAGTACAGATTGGTTTTGAAGCAGGGGCTCTGCTTGACTCAGAGCGTTGTAGATGGCCCTTAGTTCCAATATATTTATGTGTAGAAAAGTCTCCAGACTTGACCACTGTCCTTGGAAGTTTCTTCCCTGAGTGACTGCCCCCCATCCTCGGAGGCTTGCATCCGTGGTCACCAGGATCCAGTCCTGTATGCCGAACCTGCGTCCCTCGAGAAGATGAGCACTCTGCAGCCACCACAGCAGAGACACCCTGGCCCTTGGGGACAGGGTGATCAACCGATGCATCTGAAGATGCGATCCGGACCATTTGTCCAACAGATCCCACTGAAAGATCCTTGCATGGAACCTGCCGAAGGGAATTGCTTCGTAAGAAGCCACCATCTTTCCCAGGACTCACGTGCAGTGATGCACCGACACCTGTTTTGGTTTCAGGAGGTCCCTGACCAGAGATGACAATTCCTGGGCCTACTCCACCGGGAGAAACACCCTCTTCTGTTCTGTGTCCAGAATCATTCCCAGGAAAAGCAGACGATCAGCTGCGACTTTGGGATATTCAGAATCCAGCCGTGCTGTTGCAACACTTCCTGAGAGAGTGCTACGCTGACCAACAACTGCTCTTTGGACCTCGCCTTTATGAGGAGATCGTCCAAGTACAGGATAATTATAACTCCCTTTCTTCGAAGGAGTATCATCATTTCGGCCATTACCTTGGTAAATATTCTCGGAGCCGTGGAGAGACCAAACGGCAACGTCTGGAATTGGTAATGACAGTTCTGTACCACAAACCTGAGGTACTCCTGGTGAGGTGGGAAAATGGGGACATGCAAGTAAGCATCCTTGATGTCCAGCGACACCATAAAATCCCCCTCTTCCAGGCTTGCAATAACCACCCTGAGCGATTCCATTTTGAACTTCTTTATATAAGTGTTCAAGGATTTTAAATTCAGGATGGGTCTCACCGAACCGTCCGGTTTCGGTACCACAAACATTGTGGAATAGTAACCCCTGCCCTGTTGAAGGAGGGGGACCTTGATTATCACCTGCTGGAGGTACAGCTTGTGAATTGCCGCCAGTACTACCTCCCTTTCCCTGGGAGCAGCTGGCAAGGCTGATTTGAGGTAACGGCGAGGGGGAGTCGCCTCGAACTCCAGCTTGTATCCCTGAGATACAATTTGTACAGCCCATAGATCCACTTGTGAGCGAACCCACTAGTTGCTGAAGTTTCGGAGACGCGCCCCCACCGCACCTGGCTCCGCCTGTGGAGCCCCAACGTCATGCGGTGGACTTAGTCGAAGCAGGGGAGAATTTTTGTTCCTGGGAACTGGCTGCCTGGTGCAGCTTCTTACCTCTACCCTTGCCTCTGGCCAGAAAGGATGCTCCTCTGACCCGCTTGCCTTTCTGAGGCCGAAAGGACTGCATTTGATAATACGGTGCTTTCTTAGGCTGTGAGGGAACCGGAGGTAAAAAGGTCGACTTCCCAGCAGTTGCTGTGGATACGAGGTCCGAGAGACAGTCCCCAAATAGTTCCTCACCCTTATAAGGCAAAACCTCCATGTGTTTTTTAGAATCAGCATCACCTGTCCACTGCCGAGTCCATAATACTCTCCTGGCAGAAATGGACATTGCATTAATTCTAGATGCCAGCAGGCAAATGTCCCTCTGTGCATCCCGCATATATAAGACGACGTCTTTTATATGTTCGATGGTTAGCAAAATAGTATCCCTGTCGAAGGAATCAATGTTGTCTGACAGGGTATCAGTCCATGCTGCTGCAGCACTACACATCCAGGCTGAAGCAATAGGGCGGCCGTATCCTGAGACGGCAGTGCCACCCTTTTAGATAAGCGTGTTAGCGCCTTGTCCACCCTAGGGGATGTTTCCCAACGTAACCTATCCGTTGGCGGGAAAGGGTACGCCATCAGTAACCTCTTAGAAATCACTAGTTTCTTATCAGGGGAACTCCACGCTTCTTCACACAAATCATTTAATTCATCAGATGGGGGAAAAGTCACTGGCTGCTTTTTCTCCCCAAACATAATACCCCTTTTGGTGGTAACCGGGTTAATATCAGAAATGTGTAATACATCTTTCATTGCAGTAATCATGCATCGGATGGCTTTTGTAGACTGTACATTTGTCTCATCCTCATCTACACTGGAGTCAGACTCCGTGTCGACATCTGTGTCTACCATCAGAGCTAGCGGGCGTTTATGAGCCCCTGACGGCTTCTGAGTCGCCTGGGCAGGCGCGGGCTGAGACCCCGGCTGTCCCAAGGCTGCTGCGTCATCAAACCTTTTATGTAAGGAGTTGACACTGTCGGTTAAGACCTTCCACATATCCATCCAATCAGGTGTCGGCCCCGTCGGGGGCGACACCACATGTATCTGCCCCTGCTCCGCCTCCACGTAACCCTCCTCATCAAACATGTCGACACAGCCGTACCGACACACCGCACACACACAGGGAATGCTCAGACTGAGGACAGGACCCCACAAAGTCCTTTGGGGAGACAGAGAGAGAGTATGCCAGCACACACCACAGCGCTATATAACACAGGGATTTACAAAACTAATAAGTGATTTTCCCAATAGCTGCTTGTTTGTACCGATTTGCGCGTAAATTTATGTGCCCCCCCTCTCTTTTTAACACGTCTTGTACCTGGATACTGCAGGGGAGAGCCTGGGGAGCATGCTTCCAGCGGAGCTGTGAAGGGAAAATGGCGCTGGTGTGCGGAGGAAGAAGGCCCCGCCCCCTCAGCGGCGGGCTTCTGTCCCGCGTTTTCTTTAACTTAATGGCGGGGTTTTTTACACATATACAGTTTACTGACTGTATTATGTGTATATTTAGCCAAAAGGTAATATAATTGCTGCCCAGGGCGCCCCCCCCCAGCGCCCTGCACCCTACAGTGACCGGAGTGTGTGGTGTGCTGTGGGAGCAATGGCGCACAGCTGCAGTGCTGTGCGCTACCTTAATGAAGACCGGAGTCTTCTGCCGCCAATTTCATCTCCTTCTTCTGTCTTCTGGCTCTGCAAGGGGGACGGCGGCGCGGCTCCGGGTTTGCTTCTCTCCCCTCAGTCCCACGTAGCAGTGAGTCTGTTGCCAGCAGATCTCACTGAAAATAATAAGATTTTACTCACCGGTAAATCTATTTCTCGTAGTCCGTAGTGGATGCTGGGAACTCCGTAAGGACCATGGGGAATAGACGGGCTCCGCAGGAGACTGGGCACTCTAAAAGAAAGATTAGGTACTATCTGGTGTGCACTGGCTCCTCCCTCCATGCCCCTCCTCCAGACCTCAGTTAGAATACTGTGCCCCGGAAGAGCTGACACAATAAGGAAGGATTTTGAATCCCGGGTAAGACTCATACCAGCCACACCAATCACACCGTATAACTCGTGATACTATACCCAGTTAACAGTATGAAATATAACAGCCTCTCAACAGATGGCTCAACAATAACCCTTTAGTTAGGCAATAACTATATACAAGTATTGCAGACAATCCGCACTTGGGATGGGCGCCCAGCATCCACTACGGACTACGAGAAATAGATTTACCGGTGAGTAAAATCTTATTTTCTCTGACGTCCTAGTGGATGCTGGGAACTCCGTAAGGACCATGGGGATTATACCAAAGCTCCCAAACGGGCGGGAGAGTGCGGATGACTCTGCAGCACCGAATGAGAGAACTCAAGGTCCTCCTCAGCCAGGGTATCAAATTTGTAGAATTTAGCAAACGTGTTTACCCCTGACCAAGTTGCAGCTCGGCAAAGTTGTAAAGCCGAGACCCCTCGGGCAGCCGCCCAAGAAGAGCCCACTTTCCTCGTGGAATGGGCTTTTACTGATTTAGGATGCGGCAATCCAGCCGCAGAATGCGCCAGCTGAATTGTGCTACAAATCCAGCGAGCAATAGTCTGCTTAGAAGCAGGAGCACCTAGTTTGTTGGGTGCATACAGGATAAAAAGCGAGTCAGTTTTCCTGACTCCAGCCGTCCTGGAAACATAAATTTTCAAGGCCCTGACTACGTCCAGTAACTTGGAATCTTCCAAGCCCCTAGTAGCCGCAGGCACTACAATAGGTTGGTTCAAGTGAAAAGCTGATACCACCTTAGGGAGAAACTGGGGACGAGTCCTCAATTCTGCCCTATCCATATGGAAAATCAGATAAGGGCTTTTACATGACAAAGCCGCCAATTCTGACACACGCCTGGCCGAAGCCAAGGCCAATAACATGACCACTTTCCACGTGAGATATTTCAGATCCACAGTTTTAAGTGGCTCAAACCAATGCGATTTCAGGAAACTCAACACCACGTTGAGATCCCAAGGTGCCACAGGAGGCACAAAAGGGGGCTGAATATGTAGCACTCCCTTTACAAATGTCTGAACTTCAGGCATTGAAGCCAGCTCTTTCTGGAAGAAAATCGACAGAGCCGAAATCTGGACCTTAATGGAACCCAATTTTAGGCCCATAGTCACTCCCGACTGTAGGAAGTGCAGAAAACGACCTAGCTGAAATTCCTCTGTAGGGGCCTTCCTGGCCTCACACCACGCAACATATTTTCGCCAAATACGGTGATAATGGTTTGCGGTTACTTCTTTCCTGGCTTTTATCAGCGTAGGAATGACTTCCTCCGGAATGCCCTTTTCCTTTAGGATCCGGAATTCAACCGCCATGCCGTCAAACGCAGCCGCGGTAAGTCTTGGAACAGACAGGGCCCCTGCTGTAGCAGATCCTGTCTGAGCGGTAGAGGCCATGGGTCCTCTGATATCATTTCTTGAAGTTCTGGGTACCAAGCTCTTCTTGGCCAATCCGGAACCACGAGTATCGTTCTTACTCCTCGCCTTCTTATTATTCTCAGTACCTTTGGTATGAGAGGCAGTGGAGGGAACACATAAAACGACTGGTACACCCACGGTGTCACTAGAGCGTCCACAGCTATCGCCTGAGGGTCCCTTGACCTGGCGCAATATTTCTTTAGCTTTTTGTTGAGGCGGGACGCCATCATGTCCACTTGTGGCCTTTCCCAACGGTTTACCAACAGTTGGAAGACTTATGGATGAAGTCCCCACTCTCCCGGGTGTAGGTCGCGTCTGCTGAGGAAGTCTGCTTCCCAGTTGTCCACTCCCGGAATGAACACTGCTGACAGTGCTAAGACGTGATTTTCCGCCCATCGGAGAATCCTTGTGGCTTCTGCCATTGCCATCCTGCTTCTTGTGCCGTCCTGTCGGTTTACATGGGCGACTGCCGTGATGTTGTCTGATTGGATCAGTACCGGCTGGTTTTGAAGCAGGGGCCTTGCCTGACTTAGGGCATTGTAAATGGCCCTCAGTTCCAGAATATTTATGTGTAGGGACGACTCCTGACTTGACCAAAGTCCTTGGAAATTTCTTCCCTGTGTGACTGCCCCCCAGCCTCGAAGGCTGGCATCCGTGGTCACCAGGACCCAGTCCTGTATGCCGAATCTGCGGCCCTCTAGAAGAAGAGCACTCTGCAGCCACCACAGCAGAGACACCCTGGTCCTTGGAGACAGGGTTATCAGCCGATGCATCTGAAGATGCGATCCCGACCACTTGTCCAAGAGGTCCCACTGAAAGGTTCTTGCATGGAACCTGCCGAATGGAATTGCTTCGTATGAAGCTACCATTTTTCCGAGGATTCGTGTGCAGAGATGCACCGATACCTGTTTTGGTTTCAGGAGGTCTCTGACTAGAGATGACAGCTCCTTGGCTTTCTCCTGCGGGAGAAACACTTTTTTCTGTTCTGTGTCCAGAACCATCCCCAGGAACAGTAGGCGTGTGGAAGGAACCAGCTGTGGAATGTTTAGAATCCATCCGTGCTGTTGTAGCACTTCCCGAGATAGTGCTATTCCGACCAACAACTGCTCCTTGGACCTCGCCCTTATAAGGAGAACGTCCAAGTACGGGATAATTAAAACTCCCTTTTTCCGAAGGAGTATCATCATTTCTGCCATTACCTTGGTAAACACCCTCGGTGCCGTGGACAGTCCAAACGGCAGTGTCTGGAATTGGTAATGGCAATCCTGTACCACAAATCTGAGGTACTCCTGGTGAGGATGGTAAATGGGGACATGCAGGTAAGCATCCTTGATGTCCAGGAATACCATGTAATCCCCCTCGTCCAGGCTTGCAATAACCGCCCTGAGCGATTCCATCTTGAACTTTAATTTTTTTATGTATGTGTTCAAGGATTTCAAATTTAAAATGGGTCTCACCGAACCGTCCGGTTTCGGTACCACAAACAGTGTGGAATAGTAACCCCCTCCTTGTTGAAGTAGGGGCACCTTGACTATCACCTGCTGGGAATACAGCTTGTGACTTGCCTCTAGCACAGCCTCCCTGCCCGAGGGAGTTGTCGGCAAGGCAGATTTGAGGAAAACGGCGGGGGGGGGGGAGACATCTCGAATTCCAACTTGTACCCCTGAGATACTACTTGAAGGATCCAGGGATCCTGTGAGCGAGCCCACTGATTGCTGAAATTTTTGAGGCGGCCCCCCACCGTACTTGGCTACGCCTGTGGAGCCCCCGCATCATGCGGTGGGCTCAGAGGAAGCGGGGGAAGAATTTTGATTCTGGGAACTGGCTGACTGGAGCAGCTTTTTCCCTCTTCCCTAGTCTCTGTGCAGAAAGGAAGCGCCTTTGACCCGCTTGCTTTTCTGAAGCCGAAAGGACTGTACCTGATAATACAGTGCTTTCTTAGGCTGTGAGGAAACCTGAGGTAAAATATTTTCTTCCCAGCTGTTGCTGTGGATACGAGGTCCCAGAGACCATCCCCAAACAATTCCTCACCCGTATAAGGCAGATCCATGTGCCTTTTAAAGTCAGCATTACCTGTCCAGTGTCGGGTCTCTAATACCCTCCCGACAGAATGGACATTACATTAATTCTGGATGCCAGCCGGTAAAATATCCCTCTGTGCGTCCTTCATATATAAGACGACGTCTTTAATATGCTCTTATGTTAGCAAACTAGTATCCCTGTTTGACAGGGTCACAGACCACGCTGCAGCAGCAATATCTGCAGGTCTCAGTCTAGTACCTGAGTGTGTAAATACAGACTTCAGGATAGCCTCCTGCTTTTTATCAACAGGTACCTTCAAAGTGGCCGTATCCTAAGACGGCAGTGCCACCTTTTTTGACAAACGTGTGAGCGCCTTATCCACCCTAGGGGATATCTCCCAGCGTAACTTATCCTCTGGCGGGAAAGGGTACGCCAACAGTAACTTTTTAGAAATTACCAGTTTCTTATCGGGGGAACCCACGCTTTTTCACACACTTCATTCACTCATCTGATGGGGGAACAAAACACTGCCTGCTTTTTCTCCCCAAACATAAAACCCTTTTTAGTGGTACTTGGGTTAATGTCAGAAATGTGTAACACATTTTTTATTGCCGGGATCAAGTCACGGATGTTCCTAGTGGATTGTGTATATGTCTCAACCTCGTCGACACTGGAGTCAGACTCCGTGTCGACATCTGTGTCTGCCATCTGAGGGAGCGGGCGTTTTTGAGCCCCTGATGGCCTTTGAGACGCCTGGGCAGGCGCGGGCTGAAAAGCCGGCTGTCCCATAGCTGTTACGTCATCCAGCCTTTTATGTAAGGAGTTGACACTGTCGGTTAATACCTTCCACCTATCCATCCACTCTGGTGTCGGCCCCACAGGGGGCGACATCACATTTATCGGCATCTGCTCCGTCACCATATAAGCCTCCTCATCAAAACTTGTCGACACAGCCGTACCGACACCGCACACACACAGGGAATGCTCTGACTGAGGACAGGACCCCACAAAGCCCTTTGGGGAGACAGAGAGAGAGTATGCCAGCACACACCAGAGCGCTATATAATGTGGGGATTAACACTATAACTGAGTGAATTTTCCCCAATAGCTGCTTGTATATACAATATTGCGCCTAAATTTAGTGCCCCCCCTCTCTTTCTAACCCTTTGAGCCTGAAAACTACAGGGGAGAGCCTGGGGAGCTGTCTTCCAGCTGCACTGTGAAGAGAAAATGGCGCCAGTGTGCTGAGGGAGATAGCTCCGCCCCTTTTTCGCTGACTTTTCTCCCGCCTTTTTATGGATTCTGGCAGGGGTATTTATCACATATATAGCCTCTGGGGCTATATATTGTGATTATTTTGCCAGCCAAGCCCCCCCCCAGCGCCCTGCACCCATCAGTGACCGGAGTGTGAGGTGTACATGAGGAGCAATGGCGCACAGCTGCAGTGCTGTGCGCTACCTTGGTGAAGACTGAAGTCTTCTGCCGCCGATTTTCCGGACCATCTTCATGCTTCTGGCTCTGTAAGGGGGACGGCGGCGCGGCTCCGGGAACTAACACCAAGGACGGGTCCTGCGGTCGATCCCTCTGGAGCTAATGGTGTCCAGTAGCCTAAGAAGCCCAAGCTAGCTGCAAGCAGGTAGGTTCGCTTCTTCTCCCCTTAGTCCCTCGTTGCAGTGAGCCTGTTGCCAGCAGGTCTCACTGTAAAATAAAAAACCTAAAATATACTTTCTTTCTAGGAGCTCAGGAGAGCCCCTAGTGTGCATCCAGCTCGGCCGGGCACAGAAATCTAACTGAGGTCTGGAGGAGGGGCATGGAGGGAGGAGCCAGTGCACACCAGATAGTACCTAATCTTTCTTTTAGAGTGCCCAGTCTCCTGCGGAGCCCGTCTATTCCCCATGGTCCTTACGGAGTTCCCAGCATCCACTAGGACGTCAGAGAAAAAGTACTAACCAATCAGCTTCTGTCACTTTACAGGCTGTGTTTGAAAAATGACAGCTAGGATCTGATTGGCTGGTAAGCTAGATCTCGGTAAGCTTTGATATATCTCCCCATATTATTTACAGGGTGATATGCATTGAGGGCTTGGGCCTTGCTGAGCTTTGTGTATACCAGCTCTCAGTAATTCCCCCGGCACACCACCTATCACAGAGTCTATACTACCCCTGTGCCCCATACACAGTTCAAGCAGAGTCTATAGGCTTATAGACAATGAGGGCTGAGGCTCCTGTGCCCCATCTCACGAGGCTGAAGTTAACTTCTTATTCGGACAGCTTCTTATTCACTTCTTATTTGAGCTTCAGCTTCTTATTCAGATCATTCAGTTTTGCAAGGGTTAATGAGTCTTGGACAACAAATTTGACACCTGAAATTCACAGAGTAGGGTCCCTTTTATATGACCCACCTGTATTTTGGCTTGCCCAATGCTGGTTTGGGCATGAAATACGCTGGCAAAGTGGGCACATACTCTATAATTTACCATTTTGAATAAGTAGCTGTAGTTTTGCAAGGGTTAACGAGTCTCGGGCAACAGTTTTGACACCTGCAATCAATAGAGTCGGGCCACTTGCATATGACCCACATGGATTTTGACTTGCCCAACACTGGTTTGGGCATGAAATACGCTTCCCAAGTGGGCACCTTAACACTATCATTTTCTATTATGAATAAGTAGCTGTAGCTTTGCAAGGGTTAACGAGTCTCGGGCAACAATTTTGACACACACAATCAATAGTCGGGTCACTTGCATATGACCCACATGGATTTTGCCTTGCCCAACACTGTTTTGGGCATGAAATACGCTGGCAAGGTGGGCACATGCACAGTATTATGAATTACTATTTTGAATAAGTAGCTGTAGTTTTGCAAGGGTTAACGAGTGTCGGGCAACAATTTTGACACCTGAAATCAATAGAGGCGGGTCACTTGCATATGACCCACATGTATTTTGCCTTGCCCAACACTGGTTTGGGCATGAAATAAGCTGCCCAATTGGGCACGTTAACACTATCATTTTCCATTATGAATAAGTAGCTGTAGTTTGGCAAAGGTTAACACTGGTTTGGGCATGAAATACGCTGCCCAAGTGGGCACCTTAACACTATAATTTTCTGTCAATCGAGCAGATTGTTGCGGGGTGGGGGGCGTCGACGCTACCTTTCCAGGGAGGAGACAGAATGTTGCGGGGCAGCGCAAACGGCAGGCAGGGCGCCGCAAATGGGGGTGGTGTCATAGGCATGATTGTGGCAGCTGTGTTATTTCACATGCAGCCGCCACAATGGGTAAGATGGCACCGGTTCTCCTGCAGGCGCATCTAAGCTGTGCCGGCAAGAGGCATCAATAGGTTTTACGATGAAGCAGAAACTGCATCTTTTACATCCTAGAGGATGCTGGGGTCCAGATTACTACCATGGGGTATAGATGGGTCCACCAGGAGCCACTGGCACTTTAAGAGTTTAAGAGTGTGGGCTGGCTCCTACCTCTATGCCCCTCTTACCAGACTCCGTTTAGAAAATGTGCTCGGAGGAGCCGGTCACAGCTAGGGGGGCTCCATAGGAGTTTCTTTAGCTTTATTTTTTCAATAGAGTTTAGGCACAAGGAGGCTGCTGGCAACAGCCTCCCTACTACGTGGGACTAAGGGGGGGGGAGTAGTCTCCGCCCTGCGGGGTCTGAGCCACTATCTCCGCTGACAGGACACTGAGCTCCTGGGGGATCGAACGTTCATCACCACAGGGGATCGCTCACCCCAGCAGCATGCCGCCAACCCCCGTACAGAGCCAGAAGACTTCGGTTGCGAGTTAGTTACCGGACCCCCTGACAAGTAGGGACCAGGTATGAAGAAGGCGGCATCAGGGTAGGGAGTGCAGTACTAACTGCGCTCCAGGGCTTAGTGGTACTTGGTGCGGCGCTGAGAGGGGTGACCTGAGCCAGCGCTTACAGCCTACACTATTTAGAAAGCCTGTCAGGGTCCCAGGATCACCGCCAGCACATACCTCAGGCCAGTATAATTCAAATCAGAGCGGGAAGCAGCGCAATGAAAGGGGGCGGAGCTTCTCAGAGCGGACCCAGCAGCGTTCAGCATCATCTTTCTTGCATGCAGGGACGCTGACAGGAGAGAGCTGTCCCTCCACATCAACTCCAGCTACCTGTACGTTACCAGGGGGTTGTAGAAGGGGGGGGGAGGCTGTGTAATAGACTTTGTAAACTATTAAGGCACACAGTTAGCGCTGGTAAGGGGTATCCTTTATCTTAACATGCGCTGTGTGTGGGTTAGCTCCAAACTCTGTGTCTCTCTGTTAGGTACCGCGGTCCGCTGCGCCGCTCGGTCTGCTTCCGAGCGACGCCCACGGCCGCCGCACCTCCCTCCCTGCCCGGCACCTAGCAATGCCAGGACGCCGTGCGTACTGTAGCCGCCGGGTCCCTGGCAACGCTAGGACGCCGGGCGTCCTCAGCCGCTGGGTCCATAGCAACAGGGACGCCATTGGCGGACCGCGTTCCCCGTTGCCAGATAGGATTGTTTAGTTGCTCGTGCAGCAGGGCAGCTGCACAGCAACTAGTAATTAGGGTCTGGGGTCTGGTCTTGCTGGCCCTCCTGTCATTGGCCAGCAGGGTCTTTTTATGGGAGCCAGCACACTGCAGCCTCGCCGGTGATAGCTTCCTGTATGCTGTTCCTGCCTTGCAACGTCTGTTCCTGGTCAGCTGTATCTGGTCGATCCTGCTCCCTGTGCTCCTGAGTTCTGGAGTTCTGAAGCCGGTCCTGGGAATCCTTCCTGTCCAAGTGAACCTGTTGCAGTCATCTGGGGGTTCTCGCTTGTTGGGGTTCTCTCCCGGTTTCGTGAGTAGCGGCTTCTGCCGCGTGTTGCGGCCTAGGCCGCTTAGTCCTTGTGTTACTTTTGTACTGGTGGTTTTTGCGGAGGTTTCCGCTTTTCACCGTCCTCCCCAGAACTCGGCGGTGCCGTGTGGGGGAGTGGACAGTGGTATCTTTTGTTGTTCTTTTCCTTTGGCGGCGTACCGCACATATATTTAGTTTTAGGGTAGTTAGTAGCCCCTAGCTTTCCGTTTGCTTTAGTTAGAGGTCCCCTTGTTATTATCCTGTCTCGGTTCACGCCTTGTCTCACTCTAAGATCTGGGGGCATCGGAGTTGGGCAGACCTAATCCGCCCTTCAAACGCGGCTGCCGTGGGCCCAAGAAACCATAGTCACTCAGGCGTGAACTGACCACACGGGTAAAACAACGGAGGTAGGGTGCTAGGGGCTATTCCCGTACCACCCCTTATTTCAGCGTCACGTCCTGGTGCTCTGGACTCTCTTCGCAACATCTCTCTAGTTCTGAGCACCAGGAACCTAACACTCTCTCGACATTCTCAGTGGGGAAACTCTGTCTGCCATTTCCCTGTGTGTGTGGGGGTGTTTGCTGTCTCACAAAAAGCCATGTCTAGGAACTCTGTGTCATATGCTGCATAGGATATGTCCTCTCAGGATGATCCCATTCCATGTGATAAGGATTGCTGTGGTTTAACATAGATTCCAATAAGAGAAACTGAGTGGTTAACCTCTATTAAGAGTATGATCTCTCAGATTTCTGCTAGGGTAGCACAGAATGAAACTGCAACTCAGGTTTTACAGAATTCTATGGCTGTTTGGTCTAGGTTGGCACCTTCAGGGCCCCCTGGCACTCACTCTCAAAAGCGTGCTCTTGCTCAGATTATGCAAGATGACACGGATACCGACTCTGACACGGTAGGCGGTGATGGGGACATGCTGAAGGGGGCGGCATCTCTTGCAAAGTGGGTACAGTTGATGATTGAAGCCATTAGAGATGTGTTAAATATTGCTGACACAAAACCTGAGCAGGTTGAGGAGGCTTACTTCACAGATAATAAGAAAGCCTTGCTAACCTTTCCTGCGTCTAAAGAGTTAAATGCTATATTTGAAAAATCCTGGTAAAACCCAGATAAAAAAAACGACAGATCACCAGAAAGGTTCTGGTGGCATTCCCCTTCCCTGAGGAGGATAGAAAGAAATGGGAAAACCCACCCATAGTTGACGCATCGGTGTCCAGACTGTCAAAGAATGTGGTTTTACCTGTCCCGGGATCTGCCACATTGAACGAACCAGCTGATCACAAAATTGACACTGCGCTCAAATCCATATACATGGCTTCGGGGACGATACTACGGCCTACCATTGCCTGTGCATGGATTTCTAAAGCTATAGTAAAGTGGTCTGGCACGTTACTTGAGGACTTGGAACAATGGATAAAAGGGACGTTGAATTGTTTTTACGTAACATACAGGATTCTACGGTATTTACCAATCCATGAATGACCTGGGTTCTATGGCTGCTGCGATATCTTCTATGTCGGTCTCGGCTCGTAGAGGACTCTGGCTGCGCCAATGGTCTGCTGACACGGAATCCAGGAGAGGCGTGGAGAACCTGCACTACACAGGTCAGGCTCTATTTGGGGAAGCACTGGATGCGTGGATTTCAACGACAACTGCGGGTAAGTCACCTTTTCTTCCTTCAGCTGTGCCTGCTATGAAGAAGCCCTTTTCTTCAGCTACGTCAAAGTCCATTCGGACTCCTAAATCAAGAAACAACAAGCCGCATAACACCTTCTTTAGAGGAGGGTGGGAAAATCCCCAAAACCTGCTACTGCAGGCTCCCAGGACCAGAAGCCTCCTTCTGGTACATCAAAATCCTCAGCATGACGTGGATCACATGGCCTGGAGGAGGGGCAGGTGGTGGTGAGGCTAAGACGATTCAGCCATGTGTGGGTGTCGTCTGGTATGGACCCCTGGGTACAGGACATTGTGTCCCAGGGGTACAGGCTGGAGTTTCGAAAACCCCCACCTCCCCGATTCTTCAAATCAGGCTTACCAGCTTTGCTGGCAGACAGGGCTATCCTACAGGAAGCCATCCAAAAATTGGAAGGGTCAAAGGTCATTGTCCCAGTTCCACCTCATATGCACAACAAGGGATACTATTAAAACCTTTTCATGGTACCGAAACCGGATGGTTCAGTCAGGCCAATTTTGAATTTTAAATCGTTAAACCCCTATCTGAGGGAGTTCAAATTCAAAATGGAGTCTCTGAAAGCGGTGATCTCAGGCCTGGAGGAGGGGGAGTTTCTGGTATCCCTGGATATCAAGGATGCATACCTCCACATTCCAATTTGGCAGACGCATTAGGCTTATCTCCGTTGCGCACTGTTGGACATTCACTTTCAGTTCCAGGCACTGCCATTCGGTCTCTCCATGGCACCGAGGGTGTTCACCAAGGTGATGTCAGAGATGATGGTTCTCCTCCGCAGGCAGGCAGTGAACATAATTCCATACCTGGACGATCTACTGGTAAAGACAGTGTCCAGGGAGAGGTTATTGCAGTCTATTGCTCTTATGACTCAACTGCTCAGGAATCCTGAACCTTCCAAAATCACATCTGGAGCCGACAAGGAGATTGTCTTTCCTGGGGATGGTCCTCGACACAAAAGTGTAGAGGGTGTTTTTTCCAAGGGAAAAAGCGTTGGCGATTCAATCCATGTTCCGGGATGTCTTGAAACCTGCCCGGGTATCGGTTCATCAGTGCATTCGCCTTCTGGGGAAGATGGTTGCCTCCTACATGGCTCTACAGTGTGGGAGATTCCATGCTCGACCCTTCCAGTTGGATCTCCTAGACAAATGATCGGGATCTCATCTGCACATGCACCAGAAGATACGTCTCTCACCAAAGGCAAGGATTCTTCTCCTCTGGTGGTTGCAAATGCTTCACCTTCTGGAGGGCCGCATGTTCAGAATCCAGAACTGGATCCTTCTGACCATGGATGCAAGTCTCAGAGGCTGGGGAGCGTTCACCCAAGGAGAAACCTTCCAAGGCAGATGGTCAAATCAGGAAGAAATTCTTCAAATAAACATTCTGAAACTAAGAGCCGTGTCTTCTCCAAGCGACTCATCTTCTACAAGATTGGGCCATTCAAGTACAGTCAGACAATGTGACGATGGTGGCATACATAAACCGACAGGGAGGAACAAAAAGCAGGGCTGCAATGTCAGAGGTGACAAGAATCCTTCTCTGGGCAGAAAGGCACGTGTTGGCGCTGTCAGCGATCTTCCTTCTAGGAGAGGACAACTGGGAAGCAGATTTCCTCAGCAGACATGATCTCCATCCAGGAGAATGGGGCCTCCATCCAGAGGTGTTCACAGATGTGACCAGTCATTGTGGCGTGCCTCAAATAGACATGATAGCCTCATGTCTCAACAAGAAATTTCTGAGGTACTGTTCCAGGTCGGGAGACCCACAAGCAGTGGCGGTGGATGCCCTGGTAACTCCATGGGTGTTCAAGTCAGTGTATGTGTTCCCTCCACTTCCACTCATTCCAAGAATTCTAAAGCTCATAAAGAGAACAAGGGTTCAGGCAATTCTCATTGCTCCGGACTGGCCAAGGCGAGCTTGGTACGCAGATCTTCTGGACCTACTGCTGGAAGATCTGTGGCCTCTTCCTCTTTGCGAGGACCTTCTGCAACAGGGGCCGTTTGCCTATCAGGACTTACTGCGGCTACATTTGACGGCATGTCTGTAGAACGCCAGATCTTAGCCCAAGAAATTTCCTACGGTGGAGTTTCAACTTGGACGGTTTCTCATCTTCCTGCAAGCAGGTGTGGATATGGGTCTGCGTTTGAGATCGATAAAGGTCCAAATTTCGGCCTTATACATTTTCTTTCAGAAACAATTGTCTGCCCTCCCTGAGGTCCAAACCTTTTTGAAATGGGTTCTGCACATCCAACCTCCCTTTGTGGCGCCTAAGGCACCCTGGGATCTTAACATGGTGTTGCAGTTCCTGCAGTCGGATTGGTTTGAGCCTTTACAGGAGGCTGAAATTAAGTTTCTCATGGAAGGCTGTCACTTTGTTGGACTTAGCTTCTGCTCGACTAGTGTTCACTCTAGGCTGTTTTAGCAGGGCGCCGCGCCCTGCCCGTTTTTTTAACAGGCAAAACCCGCCCTGCCCCTTTTGCGGCGCCCTGCTAGAACAGCCGCTCGCTCCCTGCCCTCCCGGCGTGTATAGATGCCGTGCGCATGCGCGCGGCATCCATTCACGCATTGGGAGAGGGCTGGGGGAAGCCCAGCACCGATGGAGGTGCTGGGCATGCCCCCGACAGTGACGTCGGCGGCCACAGACGCTCTCTATAGTAGCGTCTGTGGGCCGCACCGCCCCCTAAAATGACGGAGGCGTGGCCACGCCCCCTAATTTGCGTGGCCGCGCCCCCATTTTGGACGCACGCGCTGTGCCCCCCTGAGTCCGGCGCCCTGCCCCATTTCACTCCTAGAGTGAACACTATCGACTTGTGTCGGAATTGGGGGCTTTGTCCTGTAAGAGCCCCTATTTAATCTACCATGAAGCTAGAGCTGAGCTCAGGACGTGTCAGCAGTTCCTTCCAAAGGTTGTGTCGGCTTTTCATATCAACCAACCTATTGTGGTGCCAGTGGCTACTGACTTCTCGATAACATCAAAGTCCTTGGATGTTGTGAGGTCTTTGAGAATCTATGTGAAGAGGACTTTTCGTCACAGAAAATCGGACTCTCCGTTTGTCCTGTATGATCCCAAGAAAATTGGGTGTCCTGCTTCTAAGCAGACGATTTCTCGCTGGATCAGGTTCATTATCCAGCATGCATACTCTACGGCAGGATTGCAGTGTCCGAAATTGGTTAAGACTCACTCTACTCGTAAGGTGGGGTCTTCCTGGGCAGCTGCCCGGGTTGTCTCAGCTTTACAGCTTTGCCGAGCGGCTACTTGGTCGGGGTGGAACATGTTTGCTAAGTTCTACAAGTTCGATACTTTGGCCTCTGAGGACCTGAAGTTTGGTCAATCAGTTCTGCAGGAGCCTCCACGATCTCCCTCCCGTTCTGAGAGCTTTGGTACATCCCCATGGTACTAATGTGGACCCCAGCATCCTCTAGGACGTAAGAGAGAATAGGATTTTAATTAGCTACCGGTTAATCCTTTTCTCGTAGTCCGTAGAGGATGCTGAGTCAACCCAGTGCTTCGTTTTCCTGCAGTGGTTATTTGGTTCAGTACAACTTTGTTTTTAGTTAAGTACTGCATTGTTATTTGGTAAGTAATGTTTCAGCGGCTGCTGAGTTTCAAGCTACAGTAGTTAGCTGATGGGATGCGATCACAGATTGATTGACAGATGATGGGCGTTTATGTGCATTTTCAGGGAGTGGTTAAAAAAATGCAGGAGTGTCATGGTGGTTTTCAACGCATGCATCTGACGTCAGCTGCTATTGATGTGACTTAAAACATAATGTCCAATGCAACTGCATACTCAATATTCTGAGTAGCCCAGGGTCAACCAAAATTTTCAAAGGTACAGTACTTATTATTTGTGATGAAACGGTGACCGTCTTGGTGGGTGGATTGTCCTGTGCTGGACATCATTTTTACATGCTGTGTGCTGACTGGGTAGATAGGGAGTGTCCTCTCTCTGCCTGATGTGCACCCCTTGTAGCGGTCATGGGCGCACCCCTTCACCTCCCTTCCCCAATCCCCTCCCTACACAGTGTTATGGGGGAATGGAATAAATCTGGTCAAGAGATGGATTACCTACTGATCGAGGGAACAAGGGGGGCTGAGTAAGGTCAACCCTGCAGTGTTTTTCGCTACAACTTATTTAAAGCTAAATCTAGGGAGTTTGTTTCTAGAAACTCCCCCTTGATGGGTAGAAAGTTTTAGGGCCTAGGTGTCTCCCTTCCTCGGGTTATGGATGTATGGTGTCCGAGTAAAAACCCTTGGAGTCCGGCATGGCTACCTCCCGATCTACGTTATACTGTGCTTGAAGATGACGAGGCTTTGGGGGCTGGAGGCGGGTGAAGTCAAAAACTTCTCTAGAAGGGAGTTGGAGAGAAGATTTTTATAGACTCACTTCTATGCCCCGCTGTCATTAAGGGACTGCCCGGTCAGTGTCTGCTCAGTTGGGTTGTCTCTGATTAATTCTCGGAGAATCCCACTGAAGTTCAGGGATATTGCCTGGCTTTCCTTCCAAGGGAGAATTTATGTGCGGGGTAATCTCAAGTGCCAAAGTGCCGATGATCGTGGTTGCCCACGTGAGGAATGTCTAGGGGAGGAGGAGACAATGGACCACTTCCTCCTTGAGTGTCCCTTCAATATAAAGGTTTGTAAAGCAGTTTCAAGGGCCTTATGCATCCCGTGCCTTTCGGGCATAGTTACCCTGAGTGGGTTTATGGGACGTTCAAAGGGTATGAAGGATATAATTTAAACCAAATTTTTTTAGTTAGTTTAGCAATTAGGTTTCACACATGGAGTGCACGGTGTCAGGTTTCCCTCAGAGCAAAGGTCCTCCCCTGTGAAGTGGTGGTGGGAAATATTCTACACGAGATTAGGGAGGATGATGGATATGGACAGGAGGAGGTTGGATGCTGTCGAGTGGTCCAGGCTCTGACACCACTTGAAACCCCCTTGATTGGGTAGCAGAAATCCTTTTCTTGTTCATCTTCTGGCTTTCTGTTCTTCACCTCCCCGTAGATTGTCTTTTTTTTTTTTTTTTGAAACGGTTTACATGTGGCTAAAAATAAGAATTTACTTACCGATAATTCTATTTCTCGGAGTCCGTAGTGGATGCTGGGGTTCCTGAAAGGACCATGGGGAATAGCGGCTCCGCAGGAGACAGGGCACAAAAGTAAAGCTTTTACAGGTCAGGTGGTGTGTACTGGCTCCTCCCCCTATGACCCTCCTCCAGACTCCAGTTAGGTACTGTGCCCGGACGAGCGTACACAATAAGGGAGGATTTTGAATCCCGGGTAAGACTCATACCAGCCACACCAATCACACCGTACAACTTGTGATCTAAACCCAGTTAACAGTATGATAACAGAGGAGCCTCTGAAAGATGGCTTCCTAAACAATAACCCGAATTAGTTAACAATAACTATGTACAAGTATTGCAGATAATCCGCACTTGGGATGGGCGCCCAGCATCCACTACGGACTCCGAGAAATAGAATTATCGGTAAGTAAATTCTTATTTTCTCTATCGTCCTAAGTGGATGCTGGGGTTCCTGAAAGGACCATGGGGATTATACCAAAGCTCCCAAACGGGCGGGAGAGTGCGGATGACTCTGCAGCACCGAATGAGAGAACTCCAGGTCCTCCTTTGCCAGGGTATCAAATTTGTAAAAATTTACAAACGTGTTCTCCCCTGACCACGTAGCTGCTCGGCAGAGTTGTAATGCCGAGACCCCTCGGGCAGCCGCCCAAGATGAGCCCACCTTCCTTGCGGAATGGGCCTTAACAGATTTAGGCTGTGGCAGGCCTGCCACAGAATGTACAAGTTGAATTTTGTTACAAATCCAACGAGCAATCGACTGCTTAGAAGCAGGTGCACCCAACTTGTTGGGTGCATACAGTATAAACAGCGAGTCAGATTTTCTGACTCCAGCCGTCCTTTAAATGTATATTTTTAAGGCTCTGACAACGTCCAACAACTTGGAGTCCTTCAAGTCGTCTGTAGCCGCAGGCACTACAATAGGCTGGTTCAGGTGAAACGCTGATACCACCTTAGGGAGAAAATGCGGACGCGTCCGCAGCTCTGCCCTATGTCGAATGGAAAATTAAATAAGGGCTTTTATAAAACAAAGCCGCCAGTTCAGATACTCTCCCGGCCGAAGCCAGGGCCAGTAACATAGTCACTTTCCATGTGAGATATTTCAAATCCACATTCTTTAGTGGTTCAAACCAATTGGATTTGAGGAAATCTAAAACTACATTTAGATCCCACGGTGCCACCTTAGGCACCACAGGAGGCTGTATATGCAGTACTCCTTTGATAAAAATCTGGACCTCAGGGACTGAGGCCAATTCTTTTTGGAAGAATATTGATAGGGCCGAAATTTGAACCTTAATAGATCCCAATTTGAGACCCATAGACAATCCTGATTGCAGGAAATGTAGGAAAACGACCCAGTTGAAATTCCTCCATCGGAGCACTCCGCTGCTCGCACCACGCAACATATTTTCGCCAAATACGGCGATAATGCTTCGCGGTGACTTCCTTCCTTGCCTTTATCAAGGTAGGAATGACTTCTTCTGGAATGCCTTTTCCTTTTAGGATCTGGCATTCAAACGCCATGCCGTCAAACGCAGCCGCGGTAATTCTTGAAAAAGACAAGTACCCTGCTGAAGCAGGTCCCTTCTCAGAAGTAGAGGCCACGGATCGTCCGTGACCATCTCTTGAAGTTCCGGGTACCAAGTCCTTCTTGGCCAATCCGGAGCCACTAGTCTTACTCCTCTTTGCCGTATAATCCTCAATACCCTTGGTATGAGAGGCAGAGGAGGAAACACATATACCGACTGGTACACCCAAGGTGTTACCAGCGCGTCCACAGCTATTGCCTGCGGATCTCTTGACCTGGCGCAATACCTGTCCAGTGTTTTGTTGAGGCGAGACGCCATCATGTCCACCATTGGTTTTACCCAACGGTTTAATAGCATGTGGAAAACTTCTGGATGAAGTCCCCACTCTCCCGGGTGAAGGTCGTGTCTGCTGAGGAAGTCTGCTTCCCAGTTGTCCACGCCCGGGATGAATACTGCTGACAGTGCTATCACGTGATTCTCCGCCCAGCGAAGGATCCTGGCAGCTTCTGCCATTGCCCTCCTGCTTCTTGTGCCGCCCTGTCTGTTTACATGGGCGACTGCCGTGATGTTGTCCGACTGGATCAACACCGGTCTTCCTTGAAGCAGAGGTTCCGCCTGGCTTAGAGCATTGTAGATTGCTCTTAGTTCCAGAATGCTTATGTGAAGAGACTTTTTCAGGCTCGACCACACTCCCTGGAAATTTCTTCCCTGTGTGACTGCTCCCCAGCCTCTCAGGCTGGCCTCCGTGGTCACCAGGATCCAATCCTGCATGCCGAATCTGCGGCCCTCCAATAGATGAGCCTCCTGCAATCACCACAGAAGGGATACCCTTGTCCTCGGCGACAGGGTTATCCGCAGGTGCATCTGAAGATGCGACCCTGACCATTTGTCCAACAGATCCCTTTGCATGGAATCTGCCGAAAGGGATTGCTTCGTAAGAAGCTACCATTTTTTCCCAGGACTCTTGTGCATTGATGTACAGACACCTTTCCTGGTTTTAGGAGGTTCCTGACCAGGTCAGATAACTCCTTGGCTTTTTCTTCGGGAAGAAAAACCTTTTTCTGAACTGTGTCCAGAATCATCCCCAGGAACAGCAGACGAGTTGTCGGCATTAATTGGGATTTTGGAATATTCAGAATCCATCCGTGCTGCTTTAGCACCTCTTGAGATAGTGCTAAACCCATCTCTAGCTGTTCTCTGGACCTTGCCCTTATTAGGAGATCGTCCAAGTATGGGATAATTAATACGCCTTTTCTTCGAAGAAGAAATATTATCTCGGCCATTACCTTTGTAAAGACCCGAGGTGCCGTGGACAAACCAATCGGCAGCGTCTGAAACTGATAGTGACAGTTTTGTACAACGAACCTGAGGTACCCCTGGTGTGAGGGGTAATTGGAACGTGGAGATACGCATCCTTGATGTCCAAGGATACCATAAAGTCCCCTTCTTCCAGGTTCGCTATCACTGCTCTGAGTGACTCCATCTTGAACTTGGACTTCTTTATGTACAGGTTCAAGGACTTCAGATTTAGAATAGGCCTTACCGAGCCATCCGGCTTCGGTACCACAAAAAGAGTGGAATAATACCCCTTCCCTTGTTGTAGAAGAGGTACCTTGACTATCACCTGCTGAGAATACAGCTTGTGAATGGCTTCCAAAACCGTCTCCCTTTCTGAGGGGGACGTTGGTAAAGCAGACTTCAGGAAACGGCGAGGTGGCTCTGTCTCTAATTTCAACCTGTACCCCTGAGATATTATCTGCAGGATCCAGGGATTTACCTGCGAGTGAGCCCACTGCGCGCTGTAATTCTTGAGACGACCGCCTACCGCCCCCGAGTCCGCTTGCGAAGCCCCAGCGTCATGCTGAGGCTTTTGTAGAAGCCGGGGAGGGCTTCTGTTCCTGGGAAGGAGCTGCCTGTTGCTGTCTCTTCCCTCGTCCTCTGCCTCGTGGCAGATATGAATAGCCCTTTGCTCTCTTATTTTTAAAGGAACGAAAGGGCTGCGTTGAAAAGTCGGTGCCTTTTTCAGTTGGGGAGTGACTTGAGGTAGAAAGGTGGATTTCCCGGCCGTAGCCGTGGCCACCAAATCCGATAGACCGACCCCAAATAACTCCTCTACGCATCGCCTGTCCACTGTCGTGTCCATAAAGCTCTTCTGGCCGAAATGGACATAGCACTTACCCGTGATGCCAGTGTGCAGATATCTCTCTGTGCATCACGCATATAAAGAAATGCATCCTTTATTTGTTCTAACGACAGTAAAATATTGTCCCTGTCCAGGGTATCAATATTTTCGATCAGGGACTCTGACCAAACTACCCCAGCACTGCACATCCAGGCAGTCGCAATAGCTGGTCATAGTATAACACCTGCATGTGTGTATATACCTTTTTGGATATTTTCCATCCTCCTATCTGATGGATCTTTAAGTGCGGCCGTCTCAGGAGAGGGTAACGCCACTTGTTTTGATGAGCGTGTTAGCGCTTTGTCCACCCTAGGAGGTGTTTCCCAGCGCTCCCTAACCTCTGGCGGGAAAGGGTATAAAGCCAATAACTTCTTTGAAATTAGCAGTTTTTTATCGGGGCACCCCACGCTTCATCACACACGTCATTTAATTCTTCTGATTCGGTAAAAACTACTGGTAGTTTTTTCACACCCCACATAATACCCTGTTTAGTGGTACCTGTAGTATCAGCTAAATGTAACATCTCCTTTATTGCCAAAATCATATAACGTGTGGCCCTACTGGAAAATACGGTTGATTCGTCACCTTCACCACCGGAATCAGTGCCTGTGTCTGGGTCTGTGTCGACCGACTGAGGCAAGGGGCGTTTTACAGCCCCTGACGGTGTTTGAGGCGCCTGGACAGGCACTAATTGAGTGTCCGGCCGCCTCATGTCGGCAAACGACTGCTTAAGCGAGTTGACGCTATCCCGTAATTCCACAAATAAAGGCATCCATTCTGGTGTCGACCCCCTAGAAGGTGACATCCTCATATTTGGCAATTGCTCCGCCTCCACACCAATAACGTCCTCATACATGTCGACACACACGTACCGACACACAGCAGACACACAGGGAATGCTCTATACGAAGACAGGACCCACTAGCCCTTTGGGGAGACAGAGGGAGAGTCTGCCAGCACACACCAAAAAGCACTATATATGACAGGGATAGCCTTATGATTAAGTGCTCCCTTATAGCTGCTTTTATATTAATATATTGCCATTTATTTTGCCCCCCCTCTCTGTTATACCCTGTTTCTGTAGTGCAGTGCAGGGGAGAGACCTGGGAGCCTTCCTGACCAGCGGAGCTGTGACAGAAAATGGCGCCGTGTGCTGAGGAGATAGGCCCCGCCCCTTTTCCGGCGGGCTCGTCTCCCGCTATTTAGTACATTTAGGCAGGGGTAAATATCTCCATATAGCCTCTGGGGCTATATGTGAGGTATTTTTAGCCTTTTTAAAGGTTTTCATTTGCCTCCCAGGGCGCCCCCCCCCCAGCGCCCTGCACCCTCAGTGACTGCCGTGTGAAGTGTGCTGAGAGGAAAATGGCGCACAGCTGCAGTGCTGTGCGCTACCTTAAGAAGACTGCAGGAGTCTTCAGCCGCCGATTCTGGACCTCTTCTTGCTTCAGCATCTGTGAGGGGGCCGGCGGCGTGGCTCCGGTGACCATCCAGGCTGTACCTGTGATCGTCCCTCTGGAGCTTCATGTCCAGTAGCCAAGAAGCCAATCCATCCTGCACGCAGGTGAGTTCACTTCTTCTCCCCTCTGTCCCTCGTTGCAGTGATCCTGTTGCCAGCAGGAATCACTGTAAAATAAAAAACCTAAGCTAAACTCTCTAAGCAGCTCTTTATGAGAGCCACCTAGAATTGCACCCTTCTCGGCCGGGCACAAAAATCTAACTGGAGTCTGGAGGAGGGTCATAGGGGGAGGAGCCAGTACACACCACCTGACCTGTAAAAGCTTTACTTTTGTGCCCTGTCTCCTGCGGAGCCGCTATTCCCCATGGTCCTTTCAGGAACCCCAGCATCCACTTAGGACGATAGAGAAAGGTTTTATTCATTTTTTCATTGCTTGTGGTTATGATGTGTATTGTTTGTATAGTAGGTTGGTTTTGTCTAGATGATTTGTGTTAAGCTGTACTGGCAGTGTGTGCAGCCATAGAAGCTTTGTTGCTTTCTGTTTGGTTAGCTAGACAACAATTCAGTGTATACTGTGTGTCTTGTTTTATGAATTTTACCATATTTATATAATATATGCTGCAATTTTCTTATTAAAAGATACCCCTCCCCGTAGATTTTCTTTTTCTGTTTTTTTTTTTGTTGAAATGGTTTACATGTGGCTAAAAGGTTTCATTCATTTTTTCATTGCTTGTGGTTATTATGTTTATTGTTTGTATAGTAGGTTGGTTTCGTCTAGATCAGGCATGTCCAAACTGCGGCCCTCCAGCTGTTGTGAAACTACATATCCCAGCATGCCCTGACACAGTTTTGCTGTCAGGGAATGATAAGCTGTGTCAGGGCATGCTGGGATGTGTAGTTTCACAACAGCTGGAGGGACACAATTTGGACATGCCTGGTCTAGATGATTTGTGTTAAGCTGTACTAGCAGTGTGTGCAGCCATACAAGCTTTGTTGCTTTCTTTTTGGTTAGCTTAACAACAATTCAGTGTATATTGTGTGTCTTGTTTTATGAATTTTACCATATTTATCATATAAATGTAGCAATTTTATTATTAAAAAGATACCCACTCTGTTGATTTCAGGTGTCAAATTTGTTGCCGGAGACTCATTAACCCTTGCAAAACTACAGCTACTTATTCATAATAGTAAATCAAAATGTGGTGTATGTGCCCACTTTGCCAGGGTATTTCATGCCCAAACCAGTGTTGGGCAAGGCAAAATCCATGTGGGTCATATGCAAGTGACCAGACTCAGTTGATTTCAGGTGTCAAAATAGTTGCCCGAGACTCGTTAACCCTTGCAAAACTACAGCTACTTATTCAAAATAGTAATTCATAATACTATGTATGTGCCCACCTTGCCAGCGTATTTCATGACCAAACCAGTGTTGGGCAAGGCAAAATACATGTGGGTCATATGCAAGTGTCCCGACTATTGATTTCAGATGTCAAAATTGTTGCCCGAGACTCGTTAACCCTTGCAAAACTACAGCTACTTATTCATAATAGAAAATGATACTGTTAAGGTGCCCACTTGGGCAGCGTATTTCATGCCCCAACCAGTGTTGGGCAAGACAAAATACATGTGGGTCAAATGCAAGTGACCCGACTATTGATTTCAGGTGTCAAAATTGTTGCCCGAGACTCGTTAACCCTTGCAAAACTACAGCTACTTATTCATAATAGAAACGGTAGTGTTAAGGTGCCCAAGAGGCAGCGTATTTCATGCCCAAACCAGTGTTGGGCAAGGCAAAATCCACGTGGGTCATATGCAAGTGACCCGACTCTATTGATTTCAGGTGTCAAAATGTTTGCCCGACACTCGTTAACCCTTGCAAAACTACAGCTACTTATTAATAATAGAAAATGATAGTGTTAAGGTGCCCACTTTGCCAGCGTATTTCATGCCCAAACCAGTGTTGGGCAAGGCAAAATACATGTGGGTCATATGCAAGTGACCCGACTCAGTTGATTTCAGGTGTCAAAATTGTTGCCCGAGACTCGTTAACCCTTGCAAAACTACAGCTACTTATTCAAAATGGTAAATTATAGTGTATGTGCCCACTTTGCCAGCGTATTTCATGCCCAAACCAGTGTTGGGCAAGCCAAAATACAGGTGGGTCATATGAAAGGGACCTTACTCTGTGAATTTCAGGTGTCAAATGTGTTGCCCAACACTCATTAACCCTTGCAAAACTGAATGATCTGAATAAGAAGCTGAAGCTCGAATAAGAAGCTGGCCGAATAAGAAGCTAACATCAGCCTCGTCCCCATCTCTCAGTAATAACCAGGCACACTATATAATGCCACTACAGAGTCTATACTCCCCATGTGCCCCAATACACAGTACACGCAGAGTCTACAGGGAGACACACAATGAGGGCTGACGCGGCACAGGGCCCCAGCTATCACTAGGCCGCCATCATCTTTGTAGGCCCCGGCAACACTCAAGCACCCGCCTCTAACACCGGGGACTCACCCTCTGAGCCAGAGCCGGCCTCCTCCCGAGTGGCGGCCCGGGGTCCCGGCGGCGATAGCTGCAGGATTGGTCTCCGACCTGAGAGGCCCCGCGTTTTCTTCCCCATGAGAGCGCCGGGAACTGGTCACCCTGCGGGCGCGGACGTAACGCGTCACTACCTCACGTCTCCAGGGGGCCGGCCACCTGATTAGCCAAAGCGCTGACAGACGTGACGTCTCATGGCCCCGCCCCCATGTGTGCTTGTCTTACATAAAGGGGCATTCCCTAATTACTCATCGACGTGTGAACGTGACAGTGACTGGGATTACGGATGTGGCCTCGCCTTGCCTGTGTTACTGCTCTAGGGGGAGATGTACTAAGCAGTGATAAGAGTGGAGAAGTTGCCCATTGCAACCAATCAGCGCTGAAGTAACATTTATAATTTGCCTACTATAAAATAATACAGAGCAGCTGATTGTTTGCCATGGACAACTTCTCCACTGGCTCACTTCTCCACTCATCACTGCTTAGTACATCTCCCCCTAAAGTGTTCTCCGTATGCTGCTCCTCAACATAATCTGCCCAGTAAAGGAGCAGTGCGTATTTGTTTCTCAAGATCGATATTCATCTACCCAATCATGCCAATTCTGCATTGATCAGGAAGATCGATACAGGACTGCCGATTGGCCATCCCTGCTCGGGAGATGTATCAAACCGTCTCAAGCAACCAGATTCAAGCTTACACTTTTTGAACATTCTATCAAAGGAAAGCTACAATCTGATTGGTTGCCTGTGGGCAACACCTCCATTTGTCCTCTTCAGATGGTTTGATACATCTCCCCCTATGTATTTTGTTTCGTTGATAAATTTCCTACTGTTTAGCATAAATACCATTATTTTATTAGGAGAGTCCTTAAGGTGCGTACTCACTAGGACATGTCGCTGATGATGTGCGCCTTTGTGCGTCATCAGCGATATTCTTCATCTGACCTACATGCAGGTCCGATGGGCAACATCGCCGCAGAGGGTCATGCTGGCCCCCTCTCCCCTCACCGTCGCTCGTCGCTGCTGGCACAGTGTGTATGCACTTTCCCAAGGCCGGCACCCCCGCTGAGTCTGTCGATGACGACATTGCATCGTATGCGAGTCGTCCTAGGGTGTACCCACCTTTAGTCTCTGCTCAAGCTTTTAAGGGATCCATGTGTGTCTTCACAGAGAAGACTCTGCATAACTGTGGCCTGAAGATGGGCTTCTACGGGTATTATTGTCCCCTCCAAAACTTTACTGCTGTCTACGCCTTTCTCATATACAACTACCCTATTAGAATCCATTAAAGCAGCCTTTTTCAAGAGGTGTGCCGCGACCAGTTGCTAGGTGTGCCGCCGCCAGAGGTGCCCGCCGCACAGACCCAACGCCGCCTGCCTCCAGCCATACAGACCCACCACCCGCTAGACAGTCCAGCAGCAGCCGGCAGCCTGATATGCCTGCACGGCCAGCGACAGCTGGCTCGTGACCCATGGTGACGCATAGGTCACGCACCGTATGTCGCATTCTCACTCTCCCGCCCACTCACTCACACACACACACACACACTGCTACTCCATGCTGCCTGGTCCCAGCGCAGCACAGGAGATATATACAATCCAACAGTGGCATGTCAGAGATGCAGAAACTAACAGGATATCAGAGCTGAGTGATAAATGATAACGCTTGCGGGTTCCTTCCTACATAAGGGACATGGGTGGTCATTCCGAGTTGTTCGCTCGTTGCCGTTTTTCGCAACACAGCGATTAGTTGTAAAATGCGCATGCGCATGGTACACAGTGCGCATGCGCTATGTAATTTAACACAAAACTTTGTAGATTTGCACAAGCTTGAGCGACGTTTTTTCATCGCTCGAGTGATCGTAGTGCGATTGACAGGAAGTGGGTGTTTCTGGGTAGCAACTTGGCGTTTTCAGGGAGTGTGCTAAAAAACGCAGGCGTGCCAGGCAAAAACACAGGAGTGGCTGGAGAAACGGGGGAGTGGCTGACCAAACGCAGGGCGAAACCAGGAACTAAACAGTCTGCAGTGATCGCAATCTAGGAGTAGGTCTGGAACTACTCAGAAACTGCAAGGAATTATTTAGTAGCAGTTCTGCTAATCTTTCGTTCGCTATTCTGCTAAGATAAGATACACTCCCAGAGGGCGGCGGTCTAGTGTTTGCAATGCTGCTAAAAGCAGCTAGCGAGCAAACAACTCGGAATGACCACCCTGGTGCTGTACAAAAACATGGTGCTGTACAATGCCCACCTGTCAACATCCACACCTGCCCGCTGCTCAGTGCTCGTAGCACTGGGAGCAACCCCCGCCACTGAGGGGGTTCCGGTATGAATGGTCGACCATGTTATGGTCGACAGTCATTAGGTCGACCACTATTGGTCGACATTGACATGGACACATGGTCGACACATGAAAATGGTCGACACGTGAAAGGTCGACACATGAAAATGTCGACATGAGTTTTGTTTTGTTTTTTAGTTTTTTTGGTGTCGTTTTTTGCGTAATGTGACTGGGAACCCCAATTAGTGCACCTCGTCCCCTCGCATGGCTCGCTTCGCTCGCCATGCTTCGGGCATGGTGCCTTCGCTTCGCTCGGCACAGATTACCGTTCCAATCGTAGTCCACGTGGATCGTAAAGTATGGAAAAGTTCCCCAAAAGAAAAAAAGTTAAAAAACTCATGCCAACCTTTTCATGTGTCGACCTTTCATGTGTCGACCATTTTCATGTATCGACCGTGTGTCCATGTCGACCATGTCAATGTCGACCAATAGTGGTCGACCTAATGACTGTCGACCATAACATGGTCGACCATGTGAACGGATACCCACTGAGGGACAGGGAGGAGAACAGATGACAAGTAGGGGGCAATATTTGTTATTTTATTTTTCCAGTGGGGAGCAATATGATCTATGGGGGTCATTCCGAGTTGTTCGCTCGTTCCCGATTTTTGCTATATTGCGATTAGTCGCTTACTGCGCATGCGCAAGGTTCGCAGAGCGCATGCGCTTAGTTATTTTACACAAAAGTTAGGTATTTTACTCACGGCATAACAAGGTTTTTTCATCGTTCTGGTGATCGTACTGTGATTGACAGGAAGTGGGTGTTTCTGGGCGGAAACTTGCCGTTTTCTGGGCGTGTGCGAAAAAACGCTGGCGTTTCTGGGAAAAACGCGGGAGTGTCTGAAGAAACGGGGGAGTGTCTGGGCGAACACTGGGTGTGTTTGTGACGTCAAACCAGGAACGAAACTGACTGAACTGATCGCAATGGCTGAGTAAGTCTCGAGCTACTCAGAAACTGCTAAGAAATTTCTATTCGCTATTCTGCTAATCTTTCGTTCGCAATTGTGCTATGCTAAGATTCACTCCGAGAGGGCGGCGGCTTAGCGTGTGCAATGCTGCTAAAAGCAGCTAGCGAGCGAACAACTCGGAATGAGGGCCTATGTGGGGAACTATGTGATTGATTTATGTGGGGCGCAATATGATTTATAATAGGATTTTAATACCTACCGGTAAATCCTTTTCTCTTAGTCCGTAGAGGATGCTGGGGACTCCAAAAAGACCATGGGGTATAGACGGGATCTGCAGGAGAAATGGGCACTTCAAGACTTTAAATGGGTGTGGCCTGGCTCCTCCCTCTATGCCCCTCCTCCAGACCTCAGTTATAGAAACTGTGCCCAGGGAGACGGACATTTTGAGGAAAAGGATTTTTGTTAAACCAAGGGTGAGATACACACCAGCTCACACCACAACACACCGTACAACATGGCTATTAACTAACAGCAGTTAACGGCATGAACCAAAATCAGCAACAGGCTGATCTTAACCAAAACACAACCGTCGTGTAACCTAAGCAATAACTACGAACAAGTACTGCAGCCAGAGTCCGCACTGGGACAGGCGCCCAGCATCCTCTACGGACTAAGAGAAAAGGATTTACCGGTAGGTATTAAAATCCTATTTTCTCATACGTCCTAGAGGATGCTGGGGACTCCAAAAGGACCATGGGGTTTATACCAAAGCTCCAGACCGGGCGGGAGAGTGCGGACGCCTCTGCAGCACCGATTGAGCAAACATGAGGTCCTCATCAGCCAGGGTATCAAACTTGTAGAACTTAGCAAAAGTGTTTGAACCCGACCAAGTAGCTGCTCTGCAAAGTTGAACCGCTGAGACTCCTCGGGCAGCCGCCCAAGATGAGTCCACCTTCCTAGTAGAATGGGCCTTCGCCGAATCCGGTAACGGCAATCCGCCGTAGAATGAGCATGCCGAATCGTATCACAGATCCAGTGTGCAATAGTCTGTTTAGAAGCAGGAGCCCCAATTATGTTGGGAGCATACAGGATGAACAGAGCCTCTGTTTTCCTAATACGAGCCATTCTGGCTACATACACTTTCAAAGCTCTTACTACATCGAGAGACTTTGAATCAGCCAAGGCTTCAGTAGCCACAGGCACCACAATAGGTTGGTTCATGTGAAACGAAGAAACCACCTTTGGCAGAAACTGTTGACGAGTTCTCAATTCCGCTCTATCCTCATGGTAGATCAAATAGGGGCTCTTGTGAGACAAAGCCGCTAATTCCGACACCCGCCTTGCGGACGCCAAGGCTAAAAGCATGACGACTTTCCAAGTGAGAAATTTTAACTCAACCTTTCATAAAGGTTCAAACCAGTGTGACATAAGAAACTGCAACACCACGTTAAGATCCCATGGTGCCACCGGGGGCACAAAAGGAGGTTGGATGTGCAGCACTCCCTTCACGAAAGTCTGAACCTCTGGAAGGGCGGCCAATTCTTTTTGAAAGAAAATCGATAAGGCCAAAATCTGCACTTTAATGGAGCCCAACTTTAGGCCTTCATCCACACCTGCTTGCAAAAAATGGAGGAAACAACCCAGCTGAAATTCTTCCGTAGGAGCCTTCTTGGATTCACACCAAGACACATATTTTCTCCAAATAAGGTGACAATGCTTCGCCGTTACTTCCTTTCTAGCTTTAAGTAGAGTGGGGATGACTTCACCAGGAATACCCTTCCGAGCTAGGATTTGGCGTTCAACCACCACGCCATCAAACGCAACCGCGGTAAGTCTTGGAACATGCACGGCTCTTGCTGTAATAGGTCCTCTCTCAGAGGAAGAGGCCAGGGATTTCCCATGAGTAATTCCTGAAGATCCAGATACCAGGCCCTCCGTGGCCAATCTGGAACAATGAGTATCGCCTGAACCCTTGTTCTTCTTATGAACCTTATCACCTTTGGAATGAGTGGAAGCGGAGGGAACACATATACCGACTGAAAAACTCACGGTGACACCAGGGCGTCCACTGCACTGGCTTGAGGGTCCCTCGACCTGGAACAATACCTCTGAAGCTTCTTGTTGAGGCGAGATGCCATCATGTCTATTTGAGGAATTCCCCAATGACTTGTCACTTCTGCAAAGACCTCTTGATGCAGACCTCACTCTCCTGGATGAAGATCGTGTCTGCTGAGGAAGTCTGCTTCCCAGTTGTCCACGCCCGGAATGAAGACCACTGACAGAGCGCTTGCATGTTTTTCCGCCCAGTGGAGAACTTTTGTGGCCTCCGCCATTGCCGCTCTGCTCTTTGTTCCACCCTGGCGGTTTATGTACGCCACTGCTGTAATGTTGTCCGACTGAGACAGGAAGGGCAGACCGCGAAGAAGATGTTCCGCTTTTAGAAGGCCGTTGTAGATGGCTCTTAATTCCAGAATGTTTATGTGCAGACAAGCTTCCTGGCTTGACCATTTTCCCTGGAAATTTTCCCCCTGTGTGACTGCTTCCCAGCCTCGGAGACTCGCATCCGTAGTCACCAGGACCCAGTCCTGGATCCCGAACTTGCGCCCCTCCAGGAGGTGAGTACTTTGGAGCCACCACAGGAGAGATACTCTGGACCTGGAGGATAGGCTTATTTTCCGGTGCATGTGCAGGTGAGACCCGGACCACTTGTCCAACAGGTCCCACTGAAACACCCTGGCATGGAATCTGCCAAACGGAATGGCTTCGTATGCTGCCACCATCTTCCCCAGCACCCGCGTGCATTGATGAATCGACACTCTTGCCGGTTTCAAAATCTCCTTGACCATGTACTGGATTTCCAGAGCTTTTTCTACTGGGAGAAACACTCTCTGCAGTTCCGTGTCCAGGATCATGCCCAAGAATGACAGCCGTGTTGTCGGAACCAACTGTGACTTTGCCAAATTTAGGAGCCAACCATGTTGTTGCAGGACTGTCAGGGAGAGCGCAACGTTTCTTAATAACTGCTCCTTTGATCTCGCCTTTATCAGGAGATCGTCCAAGTACGGGATAATTGTGACACCCTGCTTGCGCAGGATCACCATCATTTCCGCCATTACTTTGGTGAAAACCCTCGGAGCCGTGGACAGACCAAACGGCAACGTCTGAAGTTGGTAATGACAATCCTGAACAGCAAACCTCAGGAAAGCTTGATGTGGAGGATATATTGGGACATGCAAGTAGGCATCCTTTATGTCAACTGATGCCATAAAATCCCCCCCTTCCAGACTGGAGATTACTGCTCGGAGAGATTCCATCTTGAATTTGAATTTTTTTAGAAAGAAATTGAGGGATTTTAGGTTCAGAATCGGTCTGACCGAGCCATCCGGCTTCGGGACCACGAATAGGCTCCCCGTTGTGACGGGGGGACTGTGACAATAACCTGCTGTAGACACAGCTTTTGTATCGCAGCGCATACTACCTCCCTTTCCGGAAGAGAAGCTGGTAAATTCAATTTGAAAAATCGGTAAAGGAGCATGTCTTGAAACTCCAGTTTGTATCCTTGGACCACTATTTCTAGCACCCAAGGATCCAGGGCCAAACGAGCCCAGACCTGACTGAAGAGTTGAAGACGTGCCCCCACCGGTGCGGGCTCCAGCAGTGGAGCCCCAGCGTCATGCGGTGGATTTGGCAGCGGCCGAGGAGGACTTCTGCTCTTGGGAGCTTGCTGCAGCCGGCAACTTTTTTCCTCTTCCCCTACCTCTAGCAGCAAGGAAGGAGGACCCTCGTCCTTTTTTGAATTTATTAGACCGAAAGGACTGCATCTGATAAAGAGGCGCTTTCTTTTGTTGTGCAGGGACATACGGTAGAAAAAATGACTTACCCACGGTAGCTGTAGATACCAGGTTCGCGAGGTCCTCACCAAACAAAACACCACCTTTATACGGCAGCGCCTCCATAGCCCTCTTAGAGTCCGCATCACCATGCCATTGATGAGTCCATAGCGCTCCCCTAGCCGAGATTGCCATGGCATTGTCCTTCGATCCCAAGAGACCAATATCTCTCGCAGCCTCCCGTAGATAAACTGCAGCGTCCCTGATATGACCCAGTGTCAAAAGAATGCTATCCCTATCCAGGGTGTCCAAGTCAGATGACAAGTTATCTGTCCACTTTTCAATTGCACTACTCACCCAAGCCGATGCTACGGCAGGTCTGAGCAGCGTACCCGTAGTGGCGTAAATAGATTTCAAAGTAGTTTCCTGCTTACGATCCGCAGGATCCCATAGGGCCGCAGTGTCAGGGGACGGAAGCGCCACCTTCTTGGACAGCCGCACTAGAGCCTTGTCCACATTGGGGGTTGACTCCCACTTATTCCTATCCTCAGAGGGGAACGGGTATGCCATAATAATTCTCTTGGGAATCAGCAACTTCTTGTCAGGATTTTCCCAAGCCCTTTCAAAAAGAGTGTTCAGTTCATGAGAGGGAGGAAACGTTAGCGGAGGTTTCTTTCCTTTAAACATACAGACCCTCGTCTCAGGAACAGCAGGGTCTTCCGTGATATGTAACACTTCCTTTATTGCCACAATCATGTACTGAATGCTCTTAGCCAGTTTAGGATTCAACCTGGCATCACCATAGTCGACACTGGAATCCGAATCCGTGTCGGTATCTGTGTCTGCTATCTGGGTAAACGGACGTTTCTGTGACCCTGAGGAAGACTGCGTTTGGGATAAAGCATCTTCCATGTATTGTCTCCATGTTTGGTTCTGAGCCTCAGATTTATCCAATCTCTTATTTAATAAAGCCACATTTGTATTCAAGGCACTCAACATATTTACCCAATCAGCAGTCGGCGGTGCCGACAGATTCACTCCCCCACACTGCTCTATCCCCACACCATTCTCCTCCTGGGAAGAGCCTTCAGCCTCAGACATGTCGACACTCGTACCGACACCACTATCATATCGGCTATAGGGGACAGACCCACAATAAGGCCTATCAGAGAGAACACAGAAGGAGTTTGCCAGCTCACACCCAGCGCCCAACCCGGTCTGAAAGCATATAATAATGCCCCAGACCTGTCAGCGCTGTTTAGAATAATAATCAACACCAAAATTTGCCGTGCCCCCCCCCCCCCCCCCCCCCGTTTAACACCCTGTTACTTGTGACAGAAGTGTAGGAGGCCAGGACCAGCGTCTCTGCAGCTCACAGTGGAGAGAAAATGGCGCTGAGTAGAGCTGGAAGGACCAAGCCTCGCCCCCTTCATGGCGCGCTTATGTCCCGCTATTTTTTTCAAAATACTGGCGGGGGTCTGTATACAGTGCCTATGCACTGTATACTACTTCTGCCAGGCTGAATGTGAGGTATTATTGCTGCCCAGGGCGCCCCCCCTGCGCCCTGCACCCATGTAGTGCTGCTTGTGTGTGGGAGCAATGGCGCGCAGCGCGACCGCTGCGCGGTACCTCCGAGACTGAAGTCTTCTGCCGTCTGTAATGAAGTCTTCTTTGCTTCGGTTACTCACCCAGCTTCTTTCTTCTGGCTCTGTGAGGGGGACGACGGCGCGGCTCCGGGAACGAGCAGCTAGGCTATACCAAATGATCAGACCCTCTGGAGCTAATGGTGTCCAGTAGCCTAAGAAGCAGAGCCTTTAACGCACAGAAGTATGTCTGCATACCTCCCAACTGTCCCGATTTCAGCGGGACAGTCCCGCTATTCAGACACTGTCCCGCGGGCGGGGGGGCAGTTGGGGAGGCTTTGATCACCCGCTGCTCTGCTCTGCAAAGCAGCGAGTGATCTCTAAATAGATGCTGTGCGCACGCGCACAGCATCTATTCAGTGCAGGGAGTGAGCCGGGGGCTGCCCAGCTGCTCAGGGAGCGCTGGGCACGCCCCCAAAATGACTAAAACGGACCCACGACACGTGGCCACGCCCACTTTATTGTAGCCACGCCCCTCCCATACGAGGTCACACACCCTTTTCGGGCCGCGCGCGGCTATGCCGCGCGCAGTGTACCGATTTAGGAACATTCAAAGTTTGGAGGTATGTGTCTGCTTCTCTCCCCTCAGTCCCACGAAGCAGGGAGCCTGTTGCCCGAAGTGCTCCCTGAAAACAATAAACCTAAAAAAAGTATTTTTCCAGAGAAACTCAGGAGAGCTCCCCTGGTGTGTGTCCAGTCTCTCTGGGCACAGAATCTAACTGAGGTCTGGAGGAGGGGCATAGAGGGAGGAGCCAGTTCACACGCATTTAAAGTCTTGAAGTGCCCATGTCTCCTGCGGATCCCGTCTATACCCCATGGTCCATTTGGAGTCCCCAGCATCCTCTAGGACGTATGAGAAATGGGGAGCGAGATGATTAATCTATGTGCGGAGCAACGTGATTGATTTTTCTTTGGAGGAGCAATTTCATTGTTTTTTTCTGGTGAGGCCAATGTATGTGTTTGTTTTTACTTTGGAGGACAATGGGCCTAATTCCAAGTTGATCGCAGCAGGAATTTTGGGGGTCATTCCGAGTTGTTCGCTCGGTAAAAATCTTCGCATCGCAGCGATTTTCCGCTTAATGCGCATGCGCAATGTCCGCACTGCGACTGCGCCAAGTAAATTTGCTATGCAGTTAGGTTTTTTACTCACGGCCTTTTCATCGTTCTGGCGATCGTAATGTGATTGACAGGAAATGGGTGTTACTGGGCGGAAACAGGCCGTTTTATGGGCGTGTGGGAAAAAACGCTACCGTTTCCGGAAAAAACGCGGGAGTGGCCGGAGAAACGGAGGAGTGTCTGGGCGAACGCTGGGTGTGTTTGTGACGTCAAACCAGGAACGACAAGCAGTGAAATGATCGCAGATGCTGAGTAAGTCTGGAGCTACTCAGAAACTGCTACGAGGTGTGTAATCGCAATATTGCGAATACATCGTTCGCAATTTTAAGATGCTAAGATTCACTCCCAGTAGGCGGCGGCTTAGCATGAGCAAATCTGCTAAAATCCGCTTGCGAGCGAACAACTCGGAATGACCCCCTTTGTTAGAAATTGGGCAAAACCATGTGCACTGCAGGGGAGGCAGATATAACATGTGCAGAGAGAGTTAGATTTGGGTGTGGTGTGTTCAATCTGCAATCTAATTTGCAGTGTAAAATTAGAGCAGCCAGTATTTACCCTGCACAGAAACAAAATAACCCACCCAAATTTAACTCTTTCTGCACATGTTATATCTGCCTCCCCTGCAGTGCACATGGTTTTGCCCAACTGCTAACTAAATTCCTGCTGCGATCAACTTGGAATTACCCCCAATGTATGTTGTTGTTTTTTTTCCTGTGGAGGCCAATATATGTGTGGGTTTGTTTATACTGTGGGGGTCAATGTGTGTGGTTTATTCCCGAGGGGGGCTGATGGTGTGCCTTGGCAATTTTAAAATATTGCTCGGTGTGCCGCGAGTTAAAAAAGGTAAAAAATCACTGCATTAAAGTACAGTTCACTCTCGTCTGCAGCCAAAGTTCTTTAAAGTTGACATTATTATGTCATCATCCATTTCTGACCAGCTTTGTATAGTTATTGTTTGGGCAGGGAGAAAATCAATGCTTATAAGTCTTATTTGTCTAACGTCCTAGAGGATGCTGGGGACTCCGTAAGGACCATGGGGAATAGACGGGCTCCGCAGGAGATAGGGCACTTTAAGAAAGCTTTGGATTCTGGGTGTGCACTGGCTCCTCCCTCTATGTCCCTCCTCCAGACCTCAGTTTTACACTGTGCCCAGAGCGAGATGGGTGCACTGCAGGGAGCTCCCCGGAGTTCTCTGCCTAGGAAGCATTTTTGTTTGGATTTTTTCTACATTTTAACAGGGAGTACTGCTTGCAACAGGCCCCCTGCATCGAGGGACTGAGGAGAGAGGGGCAGACCTTCTTAATTGATAGGCTCTGCTTCCTCGGCTACTGGACACCATTAGCTCCAGAGGGGGTGAACGCAGGTTCTTACTGGGCGTCCACCCCCAGAGCCGCGCCGCCGTTCTCCTCACAGAGCCAGAAGAAACGAAGTCAGAAGACGTCTCAGGCGGCAGAAGCCTTCAGAGCTTCACTGAGGTAACGCACAGCACTGCAGCTGTGCGTCATTGCTCCCATACACCTCACATACTCCGGTCACTGTAAGGGTGCAGGGCTCAGGGGGTGTGCCCTGGGCAGCAATATAACACCTCTCTTATGGCAAAAGACAATATACATGTACAGGTGGGCACTGTACATGTATATAAAAGAGCCCCCGACATTTTTTAATAACTTCGAGCGCCATTTTCTCTCCACAGCACCGCTGAGAGGAAGCTCCCCGGACTCTCCCCTGCTTACACACGGTGAAGGGGTGTTTAAAAGAGAAGGGGGGGGGGGGGGGGCACATAATTGGCGGATAACATATTATACAGTGCGGCTGGGGAAAAACATTCTGTGTTGGTCTCCAGGGTCATTGCGCTGGGGTGTGTGCTGGCATACTCTCTCTCTGTCTCTCCAAAGGGCCTTAAAGGGGATACTGTCTTCAGAAAAGAGTTTCCCTGTGTGTATGTGAAGTGTGTCGGTACGCGTGTGTCGACATGTTTGACAAGGAAGGCTCGCTTAATGTGGAGGGGGAGTGCTTGAATGTCATATCGCCGTCGGCAGCGCCGACACAGGAATGGATGGATATGCTGAATGTCTTAAATGCAAATGTCAATCTATTGCATAAAAGGTTAGACAAGGTTGAAGTTAGGGATCAGTCAGGTAGCCAGACCATGCCTGTCCCTGTGGCGCCAGGACCTTCGGGGCCTCAGAAGCGCTCCATATCCCAGATCGATGACACAGATACCGACACGGATACTGACTCTAGTGTCGACTATGAAGATGCAAAATTACAGCCGAAGGTGGCAAAAGGTATTCGGTACATGATTATTGCCATTAAAGACGTTTTGCATATTACTGAGGAACCCCTTGTCCTTGACACGAGGGTACACATGTATAAAGGGAAAAAGCCTGAGGTCACCTTTCCGTCCTCATTTGAGCTGAGCGAATTGTGCGAAAAGGCTTGGGAATCTCCAGATAGGAGACCACAAGTTCCCAAAAGGATTCTTACGGCGTATCCTTTTCCACAAACGGATAGGATACGATGGGAATCTTCGCCTAAAGTAGACAAGGCGCTGACACGCTTATCCAAAAAGGTGGCACTGCCTTCGCAGGATACGGCTTCCCTCAAGGATCCTGCTGATCACAGACAGGAAATTACCATGAAGCACATTTACGCTTATTCCGGTACTATTGTTAGACTTGCTATGGCGTCGGCCTGGGTTTGTAGTTTTTGGAGTTGTTTGGAGACGGCCTCTCGGACCTTGTCTCTACTGCTACGGCTGGTAAGTCAAATTTCTTACCTTATGTTCCCCCGCAGCATACAAAAAAGGCACCTCATTATCAAATGCAGTCCTTTCGTTCCAATAAGAGCAAGAAGGTATGGGGATCGTCCTTTGTTGCCAGAGGAAAAGGCACGGGAAAAAGGCTGCACACAGCTAGTTCCCAGGAGCAGAAGTCCTCCCCTGCATCTGCAAAGTCCACCGCATGACGCTGGGGCTTCCCGGGGGGAGGCAGATCTAGTGGGGGCTCGTCTTCGGTTTTTCAGCCACGTCTGGGTTCGCTCGCAGGTGGATCCCTGGGCATTAGAGATTGTTTCTCAGGGATACAGGCTGGAATTCGAAGACTTGCCTCCTCGCCGGTTTTTCAAATCGGCTCTGCCGGCTTCCCCGTCAGAGAGGGAGCTAGTGTTGGCAGCAATCCAAAAATTGTATATTCAACAGGTGATTATCACAGTTCCTCATCTCCAGCAAGGAGAGGGATATTACTCAACCCTGTTTGTGGTCCCGAAACCAGACGGTTCGATCAGACCCATTTTAAATCTAAAATCCCTGAACCTGTACTTGAAGAGGTTCAAGTTCAAAATGGAATCACTCAGGGCGGTCATCGCCAGCCTGGAGGGGGGGGGGGGATTGGATGGTGTCCCTGGACATAAAGGATGCGTACCTTCATGTTCCAATATTCCCCCCTCACCAGGCGTTCCTGAGATTTGCAGTGCAGGACTGTCACTACCAATTTCAGACGTTGCCGTTTGGGCTTTCCACGGCCCCAAGAATTTTCACCAAGGTAATGGCAGAAATGATGGTGCTCCTGCGCAGGCAGGGTGTCACAATTATCCCATACTTGGACGATCTCCTCATAAAGGCGAGATCTCGGGAGAAGTTGCTGGACAGCGTGTCTCTGTCCATGAAGACGTTGCAGTTACACGGCTGGATTCTCAATATACCGAAGTCCCAGCTAGTCCCTACAACGCGTCTGACCTTTTTGGGCCTGATTCTGGACACAGACCAGAAAAAGGTTTTTCTTCCGATCGAAAAGGTTCAGGAGCTCATAGCCCTGGTCAGGAACCTATTAAAGCCAAAAAAGGTTTCAGTGCATCATTGCACACGGGTGCTGGGGAAGATGGTAGCTTCATACGAGGCCATCCCCTTCGACAGGTTCCATGCGAGGACTTTTCAATGGGACCTCTTGGACAAGTGGTCAGGGTCCCATTTACAAATGCATCAAAGGATCACCCTGTCTCCCAGGACCAGGGTATCTCTCCTGTGGTGGCTGCACAGTGCTCACCTACTAGAGGGTCGCAGTTTCGGCATTCAGGACTGGGTCCTGGTGACCACGGACGCAAGCCTCCGAGGCTGGGGAGCAGTCACACTGGGAAGAAATTTCCAAGGTCTCTGGTCAAATCTAGAGACTTGTCTCCACATCAACGTCCTGGAGTTGAGGGCCATATACAACGCCCTGCGTCGAGCGGAGGAATTGCTTCGGGAAAAACCGGTTCTGATTCAATCAGACAATGTCACGGCAGTGGCTCATGTAAACCGCCAAGGCGGAACGCGAAGCAGAGTGGCCATGGCAGAAGCGACCAGGATTCTACGCTGGGCGGAAGGCCATGTAAGCACACTATCAGCAGTGTTCATCCCGGGGGTGGACAACTGGGAGGCGGATTTCCTCAGCAGGCACGACCTGCATCCGGGAGAGTGGGGACTTCATCAAGAAGTCTTCGCACAGATCACGGGTCGGTGGGGGCTGCCTCAAATAGACATGATGGTGTCCCGTCTCAACAAAAAGCGAAAGCGGTATTGCGCCAGGTCAAGGGACCCTCAGGCGGTAGCGGTAGACGCTCTGGTGACACCTTGGGTGTTCAGATCGGTCTATGTGTTTCCTCCTCTTCCTCTCATACCCAAGGTGTTGAGAATAATAAGAATAAGCAGGGTCAGAACAATCCTCATTGTTCCAGATTGGCCACGGAGGACTTGGTATCCGGAGCTGCAAGAGTTGCTCACAGAAGATCCGTGGCCTCTTCCTCTAAGGCAGGACCTGCTGCAGCATGGGCCCTGTCTGTTCCAAGACTTACCGCGGCTGCGTTTGACGGCATGGCGGTTGAATGCCAGATCCTAGCGGAAAAAGGGATTCTGGAGGAGGTCATTCCTACCCTGATCAAGGCTAGGAAAGACGTGACGTCGAAACATTATCACCGTATATGGCGAAAATATGTTTCTTGGTGTGAGGCCAGAGCTGCTCCTACGGAGGAGTTCCAGTTGGGCCGTCTGCTTCACTTCCTTCAAACGGGAGTGAATTTGGGCCTAAAATTAGGGTCCATAAAGGTTCAAATTTCGGCCTTATCCATTTTCTTTCAAAGAGAATTGGCTTCTCTTCCTGAAGTACAGACTTTTGTGAAGGGCGTGCTGCATATTCAGCCTCCCTTTGTACCTCCGGTGGCGCCTTGGGACCTAAACGTGGTATTAAGTTTCCTCAAGTCACCTTGGTTTGAACCACTCAAAACAGTGGAGTTGAAATACCTCACTTGGAAAGTGGTCATGTTGTTGGCCTTAGTTTCTGCAAGGCGGGTTTCGGAATTGGCGGCTTTATCATATAAAAGCCCATACCTGATTTTTCACGTGGATAGGGCAGAGTTGAGGACTCGTCCTCAATTTCTGCCCAAGGTGGTCTCATCTTTTCATATGAACCAACCTATTGTCGTGCCTGTGGCTACACGGGACTTGGAGGATTCCGATTCCCTGGATGTGGTCCGGGCTTTGAAGATTTATGTGACCAGAACAGCTAGGATCAGGAAGACCGAAGCTCTGTTTGTTCTGTATGCGGCCAATAAGGTTGGCGCTCCTGCTTCAAAGCAGACTATTGCTCGCTGGATCTGTAACACGATTCAGCAGGCGCATTCTTCGGCAGGATTGCCATTGCCTAAATCGGTTAAGGCCCATTACACTAGGAAGGTGGGCTACTCTTGGGCGGCTGCCCGGGGGGTCTCGGCACTACAACTGTGCCGAGCTGCTACTTTGTCGGGGTCAAACACCTTTGCAAAGTTCTATAAGTTTGATACCCTGGCTGAGGAGGACCTCCTGTTTGCTCAATCGGTGCTGCAGAGTCATCCGCACTCTCCCGCCCGTTTGGGAGCTTTGGTATAATCCCCATGGTCCTTACGGAGTCCCCAGCATCCTCTAGGACGTTAGAGAAAATAAGATTTTACTTACCGGTAAATCTATTTCTCGTAGTCCGTAGAGGATGCTGGGCGCCCGTCCCAAGTGCGGACTTCTTCTGCAAGACTTGTATATAGTTATTGCTTACATAAGGGTTATGTTATAGTTGATCGGGTTTGAACCGAGGCTATGTTATTGTTCATACTGTTAACTGTGTAGTTTATCACAAGTTATACGGTGTGATTGGTGTGGCTGGTATGAATCTTGCCCTTAGATTTACAAAAATCCTTTCCTCGTACTGTTCATCTCTGGGCACAGTTTCTCTAACTGAGGTCTGGAGGAGGGACATAGAGGGAGGAGCCAGTGCACACCCAGAATCCAAAGCGTTCTTAAAGTGCCCTATCTCCTGCGGAGCCCGTCTATTCCCCATGGTCCTTACGGAGTCCCCAGCATCCTCTACGGACTACGAGAAATAGATTTACCGGTAAGTGAAATCTTATTTTCAGAGATATTATAGCAGTAAAATGGTGAATAATTTTAAAAGCCATCTTGTCACTTGAGTGGTTAGTTTACCATTGTCCCTGTTATCATGAATCCAGATTTAGGGACCCATCTATCAAACAGTATTTGTGTCCATGGGGGTCATTCCGAGTTGATCGCTCACTGCCGTTTTTTGCAGCGCAGCGAACAGGTTACTACTGCGCATGTGTTTGCACCGCAATGCCCAGGCGCGTCGTACGGGTACAAAGCAAATCGTTGCTGGGCGATGGGTTTTACGAAGAATCTATTCGCACAGCCGATCGCAAGGAGATTGACAGGAAGAGGGCATTTATGGGTGTCAACTGACCGTTTTCTGGGTGTGTTTGGAAAAATGCAGGCGTTACCAGGTCGGGTTTCTGACGTCAATTCCGGGTCTAAAAAGACTGAAGAGATCACAAGGGCTGAGTAAGTCCAGAGCTACTCAGAAACTGCAAAAACGTTTTCTTCCCGCTCGGCTGCACACACGTTCGCACACTTGCAAAGCGAAAATACACTCCCCCGTGGGTGGCGACTATGCATATGCACAGCTGCTAAAAGTAGCTGGCGAGCGATCAACTCGGAATAACCTCCCATGTCCCTGAAAAACACACATTTTCTGGGGGTTAGCCGCAAATACTATGTAACCCTGCAATGTATGAAGCAGGGATCACAGCAGGAATCTCCAATACCTGCTATGATCCCTCTATTGCTGCCCCCGCATCCCCCATAGGTAGGCATTACTCCATGGCTGCATGCTAAAATGCCCGACTGGAGGGCAAAATCCGCGTGACGTAGGGCGCCTGTGACCCCATTCAGAACAAAAATGTATTTCCTCTATAGAGGCAATAACATCACAAGCAACACGCTCGCTGCGCTCGCCACAGGTTCTATTCTCACTTTATGGGTGTCGTGGACACCCACGAGTGGAAATAGTCCCTGTTAGTCGGCATAGAAACATAGAAACATAGAATTTGTCGGCAGATAAGAACCACTTGGCCCATCTAGTCTGCCCCTTATTTTTTTTTTTTTTATATTATTTTTTATCACTAACCTTATTCGATCCTTATTTCTTTGTAAGGATATCCTTATGTCTATCCCATGCATGTTTAAATTGCTCTACTGTCTTAGCCTCTACCACCTCTGATGGGAGGCTATTCCACTTGTCCACTACCCTTTCTGTGAAATAATTTTTCCGCAAATTTCCCCTGAACCTCCCCCCCTCCAGTCTCAGTGCATGTCCTCGTGTCCTATTGCTTCTCTTCATTTGGAGAATGTTTCCCTCCTGGACTTTGTTAAAACCCTTCATATATTTGAAAGTTTCTATCATGTCCCCCCTTTCCCTTCTCTGCTCCAAACTATACATATTGAGATTTCTTAGTCTTTCTGGGTATGTTTTGTGATGTAGGCCATGCACCATTTTAGTTGCCCTCCTTTGTACAGTTTCTAATGTATTAATATCCTTTCGAAGATATGGCCTCCAGAACTGAATACAGTATTCTAGATGAGGCCGTACCAATGACCTATACAGTGGCATTATTACTTCTTTCTTTCTGCTGCTGATTCCTCTCCCAATGCAGCCAAGCATCTGACTAGCCTTCCTCATTGCCTTGTTACATTGCTTACCTGCTTTTAAGTCATCTGAAATAGTGACTCCTAGATCCCTTTCCTCCTCAGTAGTTTCCAGTATAGTGCCATTAATACTGTATTTAGCTTTAGGATTTTTGAGACCCAAGTGCATGATTTTGCATTTTTTGGCATTAAACTGTAATTGCCAGACTCTTGACCATTCCTCTAGTCTACCTAGATCCTCAATCATTTGTTTTACCCCACCTGGTGTGTCTACCCTGTTGCATACCTTTGTGTCATCTGCAAAAAGGCATACTTTCCCTTTAATGCCATTTGCAATGTCACCAATAAAGATATTAAAAAGCACTGGTCCAAGTACAGATCCCTGGGGTACTCCACTGGTAACATTTCCCTCCTGTGAATGCACTCCATTTACCACAGCTCTCTGTTTTCTATCCTTCAACCAAGATCTTATCCATTCAATAATCCTAATATCCAATCCCAAACTTTCAAGTTTATTTAGCAGTCTGCGATGTGGAACTGTGTCAAAAGCCTTACTAAAGTCTAGATAAGCTATATCCATGGCTCCACCTTTATCCATCACTTTAGTCACACAATCAAAAAAGTCAATAAGATTTGTTTGACATGATCTCCCCCCAGTGAATCCATGCTGTTTGGGATCCAGTAAATTGCCGGATTTGAGATAATCTACAACTCTTTCTTTTAAGAGTGTTTCCATCAATTTCCCTACTACTGATGTAAGACTCACTGGTCTGTAGTTGTTTGCCTCTTCCTTGCTTCCACTTTTGTGCAGTGGGACTACGTTTGCTCTTTTCCAGTCCCCTGGAATTTCTCCTGTAGCTAATGACTGGTTGAATAATTCTGTCAATGGTGCTACCAGCACCTCTTTAAGTTCTTTTAGTATCCTTGGATGTATCCCATCCGGCCCCATAGATTTGTCCACTTTCAGCTTTGAGAGTTCTGTTAGGACCTTCTCCTCTGTAAATGTACTTGTTTCATTTTCCTGAATATCCCTGCAACTTAACTGTGGCCCCTTCCCCTCTCTTTCAGTAGTAAATACTGAGCAAAAATAATCATTAAGATGATCTGCTATTAAATTGTCTCCTTCAACAAGACTCCCAGTGTCCGTCTTTAGTTTTATAATTCCGCCTTTTGTTTTTCTCTTTTCGCTTATATACCTAAAAAAAGTTTTGCCTCCTTTACCCACTGACTGGGCCATTTTCTCCTCAGCTTGTGCCTTTGCACATCTGATTACCTTCTTTGTCTCCTTCTGTCTAACAAGATATATCTTTTTGTCTTCATTATTTTGTGTCTGCTTATATTTCCTAAAAGCCATCTTTTTTGCTCTCACAATATTTGCTACTTCTTTTGCAAACCACACTGGCTTCCTTTTCCTTGTGTTTTTCCTAACAGTTTTGATACAAATGTCTGTTGCCTTCAATATTGCACATTTGAATGTTTCCCACCTCTCCTGCACTGTTTCCAAGTTCCTCCACTCTGCCAAAGAATCACTTACACATTTTCCCATCCCTACAAAATCAGCCTTCCTAAAATCCAACACCTTTGTTTTTGTATGGGACGAGTCAGTCTCTGTCTTAATGCTGAACCATACTGCTTGATGATCACTGGATCCCAGGTTTTCACCCACTTTTACGTCCGATAATCTGTCTCCATTTGTAAGTATTAAGTCTAATATTGCGTCTTTCCGAGTGGGCTCCCTCACCAATTGGTGGAGGGATGCTCCCTGAAGGGAATTTAAAATGTTCCTACTTCTAGTGGAACTAGCAACAGACACCTCCCAGTTTACATCAGGAAGATTAAAGTCTCCCATGATTATTACCTCTCCTTTTAATGCCATTTTAGTTATGTCCTGCAATAGGTTCTTGTCATGTTCCTCTTCCTGACCTGGTGGCCTGTATATCACGCCAATACAAATAATCAACTTTTCCCCTGTTTCTATGGTCACCCAAAGGGCCTCAGTTTTTTCTTCAATACTTTGTATTAATGTAGTATTTATGGCATTTTTTACATACATTGCTACCCCTCCTCCGATTTTTCCAATTCTGTCCTTCCTAAATAAAGTATATCCCGGTATAGCTATGTCCCAGTCATGATTTTCATTGTACCATGACTCTGTAATTGCCACAATGTCTAGATCATCCCTTGTCATTATTGCAGTTAGTTCTGGGATTTTATTTCCTAAACTCCTAGCATTTGCACACATAGCTTTTAGAGTTTTGTTTGTGCTTTTTCTGTTCCTAGCTATGTTTTTCTCTCTGCCTATTTTTATTTGGTTTTGATCTGAATTATCTTCTGTTGCTGTGGATATGCTTCCTATTCCCTTTGCCTGCAGAAACAATACCTCTGTGTTGGGGGAGCAGATTTCTTTATTCCTATTTGGTTCACTGCCCCCCTTTGTTAGTTTAAATAGTTCTTGATGAAGCATCCAAACTGTTCAGTTAGTATTCTCGTTCCCCTTGAAGATGGGTGCAGGCTGTCACTTTTGTATAAGCTCCTATCTTGCCAGATGGTGTGACTTGTTATGCAAAACAGATGGACTCACAGACAAACTGGGGGATATGACATAACGTACACAGAAGGTGATAGGGTAACAAAATACACACAAAGTGAACAGAGAAGCCCAGAGGCTAAGGAACTGGGTATCTCCCTTGTATTAGAACTGCTAAGATGGAAAAAGCAAGATGTTGTGTTTTAATACGTAGAGTACCCGAAATGCTGTTGCTAAGGGCAACAGCAAAACCCTAAAGGGTTACCAACGGGTGTGGCAGTAAACTCCTTGGTCAGAGATGGAATGATAGACACAAGGAGAATCTCCACAATCCAAATTCTCACTTGCAGTGCACAGGTTTTAGCTTACTGCCACTAAACTGACCCCTGACACCTAGCACAGTGAGACAGGATTAGACAGGCAAGTCTTAGAATACAGCCGCAAACTTGCTAAGTTCACAGAGTAGTAACAGAACCCCAGCAAGCTAAACGACTGACTCCAGTCTTACTGCTAGGTCTGGATTGGCAGAGTGTAATACCAAATTCCCAGGCCTATTTGCAGTAAGCAACAAACAAATACAAAGCTACACAGTACTGGCTAACGTTCATGAACTGACTAACCAACAAAGATTCAGCAGCATCTGCTTACCCTGAAAAGAGGCCTTATAAAGCAGGTGCTGTCCACGCCCCACTCAGACCTCACAGACTGTGAGCACAAAAACCAGCACCGGATCCCCTGCCGTGCACAGAGCCTATAACCACTGCACAGCAAAAGACCCGAACCGGAGTATCAGCTGCGCTCAGGTTACTCCACTAGCACTTGTCTCCCGGTTGCCATGACGACGTGGCAGCACAGGGCAGGAGACCCTAACAGTACCCCCCCTCTGACGAGGGGTCAAAGAACCCCTACCACCGGGTTTATCAGGGAACTGCGAGAAGAAAGAGCGTATCAGTCTGGGGGCATGAAGATCACAACTGCGCACCCACGACCGCTCCTCCGGGCCATACCCCTTCCAGTGCACCAAAAATGACAGCCGACCCCGAACCACCTTGGAGTCAAGAATCCTTTCAACAACAAACTCCCTCTGGCCACGTATCAGAAGAGGGGAAGGTCTTCCACTGGTAGAAGGATTACTAATCGCCCGTTTTAAAAGGGAACAATGAAATGTTTTATTGATACCCAAAGAACGGGGCAGATCTAACTGAAATGCCACCGGATTGATAACCCTGGTGATCTTATAAGGGCCGATGAACCGGGGCCCTAACTTATGAGATGGCTGTCTCAACTTCAAATTCTTGGTAGACAACCAGACGAAGTCTCCTAATTTGAAGCTGCAGGGTCTTTTCCGCTTATCAAAAACCCTTTTGGTCACTAATGACACAGACACAAGGGCTTTCTTCACTTTCCGCCAAATACCTCTAAGGACCGAAACCACAGAGGAACCACCAGGCGTGGAGTCCACGGGGTCAAAATAATTGGCCTTAGGATGATGCCCATACACACAAAGGAAGGGAGAGATCCCTGTAGCAGAGTGAGCCGCGTTGTTATAGGCAAACTCCGCCATGGACAGATGAGCAACCCAGTCAGTCTGACACTTGGAGACATAACACCTGAGGAACTGCTCCAAGGACTGGTTCACCCTTTCAGTCTGCCCATTAGACTGCGGATGGTAGCCTGACGACAAGCTGACAGAAATCTGGAGATCGGAACAAAATGCCCTCCAGAATTTGGCCACAAACTGGGATCCGCGGTCAGAGACCACATCAAGTGGCAACCCGTGGAGACGCACAACATGCAGCATAAATAATTCAGACAGGCGTCTGGCTGATGGCAGCCCAACCAGTGGAACGAAGTGCGCCATCTTCGAAAACCTGTCAACGACAACCCAGATGGCTGTCATCCCCGAGGATTTGGGCAAGTCCACCACAAAATCCATTGAAATGTGGGTCCATGGCTTAGATGGGATAGAGAGTGGATGTAATGGGCCAACAGGAACCCCTCTAGGAGTCTTATTTCGGGCACAGATGTCACATGCCCGAACCCACTGATCCACATCCTTAGCCACCGAGGGCCACCACACCGCCCTAGATAGCAACTCCCGAGTTCTGGCAATACCCGGGTGACCTGCCGACTTCTTGGCATGGAATTCCAGGAACACTCGCTGTCTTAACCTAGGAGGCACAAACAAAAGACCTACCGGAAGGTCTGGAGGAGCCTGCTCCTGTGCTCTAAGGACTAATGATAAGAGGTCCTGGGTAATGCCCACTTTAATACATGATGGGGAAACAATGGGCAACGGCTCCTCGGTGGTCTCCTGGATTGGAGCAAAACTCCGCGAGAGCGCATCAGCCTTGATGTTTTTTGACCCAGGGCGATATGTTATCAAAAAATTAAAGCGAGCAAAAAACAAAGCCCATCGTGCCTGCCTGGCATTGAGACGCTTCGCTGACTCTAAATATGCCAGATTCTTATGGTCAGTGAGAATTGAGACCACAAACTTAGCCCCCTCAAGCCAGTGTCTCCACTCCTCGAGTGCATCCTTAATAGCCAACAATTCCCGGTTACCCACGTCATAATTCATCTCGGCAGGCGAAAATTTACGGGAAAAGTAAGCACAGGGATAAAGGCGATTATCAGACACTCCCATCTGAGAAAGCACTGCCCCAATACCCATCTCAGAGGCATCCACCTCCACCACAAAAGGACGCTCTGGATCTGGGTGTCGCAGCACCTTGGCCGAAACAAATGCCCTTTTGAGACGGGCAAAAGCCGCTTTAGCCTCACAAGACCAGTGAGCAACATCCGCCCCTTTCTTAGTGAGTGCCACCAAGGGCGCCACTATAGACGAAAATCCAGCGATAAATCGTCTATAAAAATTCGCAAAGCCCAGGAAACGCTGAAGCGCCTTCAAACTAGTGGGCTGCACCCAATCCAGGACTGCCTGTACCTTGGAACCCTCCATTTGGAAACCTTCTGGGGAGATAATATATCCTAGAAATGCGATTTGCTGAACTTCAAATTCGCACTTCTCCAGCTTTGCCCCAAGACGGTGGTCTCTGAGTTTCTGGAGGACTAAGCGTACATGCTTCCGATGTTCCTCCAGGGAATGGGAGAAGATTAGGATGTCATCTAAGTATACAACTAAGAATCTATCCAAATATTCCCTGAGCACATCATTCATGAAATCCTGGAAGACTGCCGGGGCATTACAGAGCCCAAAAGGCATCACCAAATATTCATAATGCCCTGAGTGGGTATTAAAGGCAGTCTTCCATTCATCCCCCTCTCTTATTCGGATTAGATTGTACGCACCGCGTAGGTCAATCTTAGAAAAAATGGTGGCAGTACGAAGCTGGTCAAACAAGACCGAAATGAGAGGCAGTGGGTATGAGTTTTTAATCGTGATACGGTTCAATTCCCTGAAGTCGATGCAGGGTCGCAACGAACCGTCCTTTTTACCCACGAAGAAGAACCCCGACCCAACTGGAGACTGTGAAGGTCTGATAAATCCCTTAGCCAAGTTCTCCTGAATGTACTCTGCCATAGCCTGAGTCTCAGGACGTGACAGGGAGTACAACCTGCTCTTGGGAAGCTTAGCATTTGGCAACAAATCAATGGCACAGTCATAGGGGCGATGGGGAGGTAGTACCTCTGCAACTTTTTTGGAGAACACGTCCGCAAAATCTGCATAACACCCTGGCAATCCTGGCAAACTTAGCTGCGAGAGCCTGACTGGAAGGCTCAAGCAACTCCTGAAACAATCAGTACCCCAACTAAGAATCTCCCCAGAGACCCAGTCAAATTGAGGATTGTGGGCCCTTAACCAGGGTAACCCCAACACCAATGGGGCAAAAGTACAGACAGTCACATAAAAGGACAATTTTTCAGAGTGTGTGGCTCCAATAAACAAAGAAATCTGGCTAGTGCAAGAGGTAATTTTACCTTGGGATAATGGTTCCCCGTTTAACCCACAAATCTCAATTTCCGATGCCAAGGGTACTAAGGGAACAGAGTGTTTCAGGGCGAATTGGCGGTCCATAAAAACCCCGTCGGCCCCACTGTCCACAAAGACCTCAGTCTTGACAGTTTGACCGAGGATCTTCAAGGTCACCGGAATGATAAAAGTCTTCTTGGGAAATTCTGACTTCTGGCCTGACAGGATATTTCCCATCACCCTCAGGCCCTGAAGTTTTCCGGCTTTTCTGGGCATGATACTACCACATGACCTTTATTCCCACAGTACAAACACAACCCCTGCTGTCTCCTCCGCGTCTTCTCACGCGAGGAGAGGCGGGTAGCCCCAATCTGCATAGGCTCCTCAGAAAATTCCTCAGAGTCTGAGGTTCCCTTGGGAAGGAAGGAAATCTCAGTCTCCCTTTCAAGCCTACGCTCTCTCAGCCGTCTATCCACCCGGATGGATAGCTGCATGAGCTGATCCAAGCTATCAGGCAAGGGATATTGTACCAGTTGGTCCTTTATCTGGTTAGAAAGACCTCTTCGGTACTGGTGTCTCAGGGCTGGGTCATTCCACTGGGTATCATGGGCCAACCTCCGAAACTCCGTACAGTAAACCTCAACTGGCCTGCGCCCTTGCTTAAGGATCGAAATCTGAGCCTCGGCTGAGGCCGTCTTGTCAGGGTCATCATACAACATGCCCAGTGCCGTAAAAAAAGCATCAACACTTTTAAGCGACGGACAGTCAGGCTGCAACCCATATGCCCAGACCTGTGGGTCTCCTTGTAGCAAGGAAATCACTATGCCCACCCGCTGAATCTCCGACCCAGAAGACTGAGGCCTAAGCCGGAAGTATAGCTTGCAGCTCTCCTTGAAACAAAAGAACTGCGAGCGATCTCCAGAAAAACGATCCGGGAGATTTACTTTCGGCTCCTTAACCCCTGCAGGTGCTGCTGCTGCGGGAGCTCCGCCAGCAGCCTGGGAGGTGTGCATTTTAATGGACAAATCATTAAATTGTCGAGTCAGGACCTGCACCTGATCGACCACCTGTTGCAACGTATTTTGAGGGGTATGCTCCATATTCCCACAAAATTTCAACAGGAGTATTAGGCTGCTGAATATGTTATGCAAAACAGATGGACTCACAGACAAACTGGGGGATATGACATAACGTACACAGAAGGTGATAGGGTAACAAAATACACACAAAGTGAACAGAGAAGCCCAGAGGCTAAGGAACTGGGTATCTCCCTTGTATTAGAACTGCTAAGATGGAAAAAGCAAGATGTTGTGTTTTAATACGTAGAGTACCCGAAATGCTGTTGCTAAGGGCAACAGCAAAACCCTAAAGGGTTACCAACGGGTGTGGCAGTAAACTCCTTGGTCAGAGATGGAATGATAGACACAAGGAGAATCTCCACAATCCAAATTCTCACTTGCAGTGCACAGGTTTTAGCTTACTGCCACTAAACTGACCCCTGACACCTAGCACAGTGAGACAGGATTAGACAGGCAAGTCTTAGAATACAGCCGCAAACTTGCTAAGTTCACAGAGTAGTAACAGAACCCCAGCAAGCTAAACGACTGACTCCAGTCTTACTGCTAGGTCTGGATTGGCAGAGTGTAATACCAAATTCCCAGGCCTATTTGCAGTAAGCAACAAACAAATACAAAGCTACACAGTACTGGCTAACGTTCATGAACTGACTAACCAACAAAGATTCAGCAGCATCTGCTTACCCTGAAAAGAGGCCTTATAAAGCAGGTGCTGTCCACGCCCCACTCAGACCTCACAGACTGTGAGCACAAAAACCAGCACCGGATCCCCTGCCGTGCACAGAGCCTATAACCACTGCACAGCAAAAGACCCGAACCGGAGTATCAGCTGCGCTCAGGTTACTCCACTAGCACTTGTCTCCCGGTTGCCATGACGACGTGGCAGCACAGGGCAGGAGACCCTAACATGACTATGGCCTATAAATCCAAATCTCTGCTCATTGCACCATGTCCTTAGCCAAACATTGAAGTTTCTGATGCAATGAGTTCTGTCTTCCCCTCTGTGTACTGGCAATACTTCTGAAAAAGATACAGTGGTTGCCACCTGCTTCAGAGCAGTCCCTAACTTCCTAAATTCATCTTTTACAGCCATGAGTTCAGCATTTGCCAGGTCATTTGTCCCTAGGTGGACAATGACATCCACCTCCCCATCTTTTCTTGCTGCCTTCGCAATTCTTAGCATGCGCTCTTTATCCCTTGGAGCTGTGGCTCCAGGTAAGCACCTTACTTGTTTCTCTACTTCATTTGCATTTCCCAGATGTATTCCTCTAATAATGGAATCTCCCAAGAGAAGTGCAGTCCTTTTTGGAGATTCAATTTTCCTGTTCCATTTCCTGTTCCTATGGTTGGTAGATGTCCCCATATCCTCCTGTTCTGTAGTGCCTCTATTAGTTGTATCTTCCAGCCCTGCAAGAGTAGCATACGAGTTTTGCAGTGTCACCGCTTGCCGACTGTCGGGATGTGTGGTAGTTGGGATGCCGGCGTTCATATACTGACCAGCGGTATTCCGACCGCCAGTCACATAACTACATCCCCTTCTGTAAAATGCTAATAACAATACACACAGTCAGTGTCGGACTGGGGCATGAAGAGCCCACCGGGGGAATGCTGTTGTAGGGGCCCATGCTTAAAGGTGTGGCCAGGCTCCACTGGGGCGTGGCCAGCCACCACAGAGGTTTGGATAACCATTACAGAGTACATGTTCTGTGCCCCTTGGTAAATATATAATAAACCATATTATTGTGAAGTATAATGTAACATATTGTAACACTGTAGGGGTGCAAGGTGCCTTTTCCTGGGGAATATGGCAGCACGCAGCAGCTGAGGAACAACACAAGTCCAGTTTCTGGTACAACTGACCCCGGCCAGTTTTATTGAAACAGAAAATAAAACAAACCCCAAAATAAAAATACCTTGCCTGTCCGGCACTAACTAAACATAAGATGTTCCTAACTGTCACTAAACAAAACACAGAGTTCTTCAGTACATACTGTATAGCTTACTTGCATCAGAAAGCGTGTCTCTCACACACAGATCCTGCAGCCTTCCCAGGCAGTCTGCCCATACTAATCAGGTTAGAAGCACTATATCACTCTTACACAGCTGAAACCCTGATTAGCCCTCTGTGAGGCCAAAGACCCGAACTGGGCCCAATGTCTAGAACTCGCCTTATCTCTCTCTCAGAGACTTTACCCAGCTTTTACAGCAAACTGAAAAGGTTCAGACAAAACAAAAAGCATTTTTCCTAGAAGTTAACATTTTCTAAAACATGTAAGACAAGAACCTGGGACAAATATACCTGCCCTCAAACACTATCCCAGTGTTCTTGTCACATATCCCCCTCCCCTGTTTCGACCTAGGGGCCGGAACACTTGTAGCCCCCAAACAGAAGATGCGAGACAATGCATCTGCGTTGGCCAATTGTGTTCCCGGTCTATGTTCGACCGTAAACTTAAAGTCCTGCAACGCTAGAAACCATCTAGTTACACGAGCATTCTTGCCTCTATTTACATACATCCATTTTAAAGGGGCATGGTCTGTCACTAGTCTGAATTGTCTACCCAAGAGGTAATATCTCAAGGTATCTAGTGCCCACTTAATGGCCAAAGCCTCCTTTTCCACAATGGCATACCTTTTTTCATGCTCATTGAGTTTCCTACTCAAATAAATGATAGGGTGTTCGTCCCCATCTCTGGTTTGGGACAGCACAGCACCTATCCCAACCTCTGAGGCATCTGTCTGTACCACAAATTCTTTTGAAAAATCTGGTGTTATCAACACCGTGTTATGATTCCTGTACTCCAGACCGGAGGAGATCTTATGGCAGGGATCTGAGTACAGGAAAATAAGCTGGTTGTGGGAGCTGGATAGCCTAGTAACCCCTGGCGCCCTAACTCCGTTGTCTCGCCCGTGTTATCAGAAATCCCCTGCGAGACTATGGTTGCTTGAGCCCATGGCAGCCGCGTTCGAAGGGCGGATTATGTCTGCCCAACCCCGATGCCCCCGCAGGTCTTAATGGGAGACAAGGGGAAGTCCGAGACAGGGTGATAACAAGGGGCCCTCTGACTAAGCAACCAGGCCAGGGGTTACAAGCTAACTAACTAAATCAAAAGGTATGTGCGGACTAGCCGCCAGGAAAAAGGACAACCAAGGATCCACTGATCCGACACTCCTATCCGGCACCGCCGGACACCAGAGTGGATCTGTGGAAGCGGAATCCTCCGCAAAGCTCCAGAACACAATTAAACAAAATAATAAACAGAAGCGGACAAGCCGCAACACACGGCTGCGCCGCGACTCACGAACACCACCAGATGTTAAAGGTGCTCGGTCAGACTCCAGGAACAGATGGTAACTTCCGAGTACAGGATCTCTGAGGACAGGAACAACCGAAAAGACCGGGACTGGGAACTCTCTGCAGCAGACACAGGCAAACAGGAAGCTATCACCGGCGTCTGTAAGAAGTCCTGAGGGTGCCTTTATTCAGGCACCCTCCAATCAGGATCCAGACAGGACAATCAAATAGAAATGCCGTGCAGCTTGCATGCTGCACGGCCAGCACATAATCAGGGTAAAGAGAATAGACCCAGCAACGGGGAACGCGGCTGAACGTGGCGTCCCCGTTGCTAAGGTCAGAGCGGCTCCGTGCGCCCGGCGTCTTAGCGTTGCCAGGGAGCCGGCGGCTGAACGCGCACGGCGTCCCTGGTTGCTAGGCGCCGGGCCGCACGGCCGAGCGGACCCCGGCGCCTAACACACCGGTTGTGAACACAAAGCCACTTTTAACGCTTGGAACGCCTTTTCTGCATCAGGGTTCCATTTCACCACATTTGACTGCTTCCCTTTGGTAAGGTCTGACAACGGCACCGCTGTTGTCGCAAAATTAGGAATAAACCGTCTATAGTACCCAGTAATTCCCAAAAAAGCCCTTACCTGTTTTTTATTCACTGGACGAGGCCAGTTTTGAATAGCATCAACTTTATTCAATTGGGGCCTAATCAGACCTCTGCCTATGGTGAAGCCCAAGTATTTGACCTCCTCCATTGCGAGGCAGCACTTCTTTGGGTTAGCAGTTAACCCTGCCTCTCTGATTGAGTCCAGTACTGCTTGTACTTTAACCAAATGTGACCCCCAGTCTGTACTGTGAATTACCACATCATCCAAATAGGCAGCTGCATATTTTCTATGGGGCCTCAAAATTTTATCCATCGCCCGTTGAAAGGTTGCTGGAGCCCCATGCAACCCAAAGGGTAACATCTTATACTGGTACAGCCCCTCCGGAACCGAAAAGGCTGTTTTTAGACCCAGCAACGGGGAACGCGGCTGAACGTGGCGTCCCCGTTGCTAAGGTCAGAGCGGCTCCGTGCGCCCGGCGTCTTAGCGTTGCCAGGGAGCCGGCGGCTGAACGCGCACGGCGTCCCTGGTTGCTAGGCGCCGGGCCGCACGGCCGAGCGGACCCCGGCGCCTAACAGTACCCCCCCCTTGAGGAGGGGTCAAGGAACCCCTAAAGCCAGGTTTCCGAGGAAATTCACGAAAAAATGCCCTTTTGAGCTTTGGGGCATGAAGGTCTTCATCCAGGACCCACGACCTTTCCTCTGGCCCATAACCTCTCCAATGCACCAAAAAATAAAGCCGACCCCGGGACAACTTGGAATCGAGAACCTTCTCAACCAAGAACTCTTGCTGACCCTGTACATTAACTGGTGATCTCCCCTGAGATTTTTTACGAGGAAATCTGCTGGACGAAACATATGGTTTAAGCAATGAGCAATGGAAGGTATTTCCGATCCGTAAAGTTTTTGGTAAACGTAACCGGAAAGCAACTGGATTGACTTTTTTGATAATGAGAAATGGTCCAATATATCTAGGACCCAATCTGGCTGAGGTTTGTCGAAGTTTGATGTTGCGAGTCGACAACCACACCCTGTCTCCTACTTTAAAAGTGCACGGCCGCCGGAGCCTGTCAGAAATTTTTTTTTCCCGGAAAGCTGCTTTTCTGAGAGCCAGGTGCACTTTTTTCCAAATAAGTTTAAGATGAGAGGTCAGGGCCAGAGAGGAGACAGAGGAATGTTGAAAAAATGAATTCGCTCTGGGGTGGAAACCAAAAACTGCAAAAAATGGAGACACATTGGTGGAGGAATGACAGGCATTATTATAAGCAAACTCCGCCAATGGAAGAAACTCAGACCAGTCATTTTGGAGTTTGGCCGAGTACAAACGCAAATATTGTTTTAGAGATTGGTTAACTCGCTCAGTCTGTCCATTGGATTGTGGATGATAGCCGGAGGTTAATGATAATTTCATCTTTAATGAAGCACAAAAAGACTTCCAAAATTGCGCAATGAATTGTGGACCCCTGTCAGAAACAATATCAGTGGGTAACCCATGGAGTCTGAAAACATGACGGAGGAACAAGACTGCCAATCCCTGGGCAGATGGCAATCGGGGAAGAGCAATAAAATGGGCCATCTTGCTAAAACGGTCCACTACCACCCATATGACTCGGCATCCGGCTGACAGAGGGAGATCCACCACAAAATCCATGGAGATATGCGACCATGGCCTAAGAGGAACTTTCAAGGGCATAAGTTGACCAATAGGCAAAGAACGGGGAACTTTATGCTGTGCACAGACCTGACACGAAAAAACAAACTCTTTAATGTCTTTGGAAAGACCAGGCCACCATACTGAGCGGGATACTAATTCCAAAGTCTTAGCGATTCCCGGATGCCCTGCAACTTTGCTATCATGAAATTCCGCCAAAACAGTTGCTCTCAAAAACTCAGGAACAAAAAGACGACTAGCAGGAGTATTTCCCGGAGCTTGATGTTGAAGCAGCTTTAATTGGGAAAATACATCCTGTGTGAGACCTGCCTGAATGACTGAAGGCGGAAGTATGGGAGTAACAGGACTGTTGTCTTGAACCGGAAGGAAACTGCGTGACAGGGCATCTGCCTTGGTATTCTTGGAACCTGGTCTGAAGGTGATAATGAATTTGAAACGAGTAAAAAATAAAGCCCAACGAGCCTGTCGGGCATTCAGTCGTTTAGCCGATTCAATGTATTGAAGATTTTTGTGATCAGTCAAAACTGAAATGGTGTGGGTAGCTCCTTCAAGCCAATGTCTCCACTCCTCGAAAGCCCATTTAATAGCCAGCAATTCCCGGTTACCAACATCGTAGTTGGATTCTGCAGATGAGAATTTCCTGGACATAAAGGCACAAGGATGTAACTCAAGGGAATCTGGATCCTTCTGAGAAAGGATAGCCCCTACTCCAACCTCCAAGGCATCCACCTCAATAATGAAAGGTAATTCTGGGTTGGGATGTCTAAGGACAGGGGCTGAGACAAAGGCTTGTTTTAAGGCCTGAAAAGATAACTCCGCTTCACATGACCAATTGGTAGGATCTGCTCCCTTCTTAGTAAGTGCCACAATGGGAGCAACTAGGTCAGAGAAAGAGTGAATAAATCTTCTATAGTAGTTTGCAAACCCTAAAAAGCGCTGAATTGCTTTTAAATTGGTGGGTTGCGCCCAACTAAGGATGGCTTGGAGCTTTTTTGGTTCCATTCGGAATCCCCGAGGGGAAATAATGTACCCTAAAAAGGATACTTCCGTGACATGAAATTCACACTTCTCCAGCTTGGCATATAAGTGATTTTCACGTAATCTCTTTAGCACCTGACGCACCTGGGTAACATGTTGTTCCACGGAGTCAGAATATATCAAAATATCGTCTAAATAGACCACGACGAATCTTCCCAGAAACTCACGGAGCACATCATTAATGAGATCCTGGAAAACTGCCGGAGCGTTAGATAGGCCGAATGGCATGACCAGATACTCATAGTGGCCCGACTGAGTACTAAATGCCGTTTTCCACTCATCCCCTGACCTGATTCTGATGAGGTTATATGCTCCTCTAAGATCAATCTTAGAAAAAATAACAGCCGAACGTAGCTGATCAAAGAGGACAGAGATCAGCGGCAGAGGGTAAGTATTCTTTACTGAGATTTTATTCAAAGCTCTAAAGTCAATGCAGGGTCTGAGTGAACCATCCTTCTTCTCTACGAAGAAGAAACCTGCACTTAAAGGGGATTTAGATGGCCTGATAAACCCTTTCCCAAGGCTTTCTTTCACATACTCATTCATGGCCACAGTTTCAGGACCAGACAATGCATATAACCTTCCTTTAGGCAACGTGGCACCAGGAATTAACTCAATGGCACAATCATAAGGCCTATGGGGAGGCAAAATATCCGCATTGCCCTTGGAAAACACATCAACAAAATCCTGGTATTCCCCAGGAATATGTGCGGAACTGGCGGCAGCTACTCGGATAGGAAGCGTAATACATTCTTTATCACAGATGGTACCCCATTGTAGGATCTCCCCAGACTGCCAATCAATGACGGGATTATGAAAGGCCAGCCAAGGATGACCCAGAACCACAGGAACTGCTGGACAATGGGTAAGGAAAAACTCAATTTTTTCAGAATGCAGAGCTCCCACCGAGAGCAAAACAGGAGGTGTACATAGAGAAATAACCCCATTGGATAAAGGACTCCCATCTAAACCATGCATGGTGATACACCTACCTAAGGTTAGCTGAGGAATACCTAAGGCCTTGGCCCATGTTAAATCCATAAAGTTTCCTGCAGCTCCACTGTCCACAAAAGCAGAGACCGAGGAACAGAGGCTGCCATAGGAAACTTTAGCAGGAACCAACAGTGAATTATTTGAGGAGATGAGCTGCAGACCAAAGTGAACCCCCTCACAATTCACTTGGTCAGGAAGTTTCCCAACTTGTTTGGACAACTACGGGCAAAATGTCCCTTACCTCCGCAGTATAAACACAGACCATAATTTTGCCTCCTGGTTCTTTCTTCCGGAGACAATTTGGAGAGACCAATCTGCATAGGCTCCTCTATGTCTACAGGAATGGAAGGAACCCAGGGAGAGGACCCGACAGATGCCCCTTTTTCAGCCCTCCGCTCTCTGAGCCGACGATCTATTTTAATAGATAGCTCCATGAGGTTATCGAGGGTCTCAGGAGCGGGATACTGGAGGAGACTGTCTTTTATAGATTCCGATAAGCCGAGGCGAAACTGACTGCGCAGGGCTGGGTCATTCCAGCCACAGTCGTTCGACCAACGGCGAAACTCCGTACAATAATTCTCTGCGGGATTCCTACCCTGTCTAAGAGCACGCAACTGACTTTCTGCGGACGCCTCTCTATCAGGGTCGTCATACAATAGCCCTAAAGATTTTAAAAAGGCGTCTACAGACGATAAGGCCAGATCGTCTGTCTTTAAACCAAAAGCCCAGGTCTGAGGATCCCCCTGAAGTAGAGAAATAATAATCCCAACCCGCTGAGCCTCTGTACCTGAGGTAACTGGTCTTAAACGAAAATACAGTTTGCAAGATTCTTTGAAATTAAAAAACTGTTTTCTATCCCCAGAAAAACGGTCAGGCAGATGCATTTTTGGTTCAGGGATGACCCTCGGGGAAGTCCGTCACAGATCTTCCTGTGACCTCACCCGGAGGGACAGATCCTGAACCATCTGAGTAAGTTCCTGAATCTGACTAACAAGAAGCTGGCCAGGGTTTGGCCCAACACCGGTGGGATTCATAAGGCCGACAAAAATCTCCCAACTAAAAAGTGAAAAAATTTACTGTAAGTTAAATCTTTTCTTTTGTAGGCCGGTGATAATGTTATGATTCCTGTACTCCAGACCGGAGGAGATCTTATGGCAGGGATCTGAGTACAGGAAAATAAGCTGGTTGTGGGAGCTGGATAGCCTAGTAACCCCTGGCGCCCTAACTCCGTTGTCTCGCCCGTGTTATCAGAAATCCCCTGCGAGACTATGGTTGCTTGAGCCCATGGCAGCCGCGTTCGAAGGGCGGATTATGTCTGCCCAACCCCGATGCCCCCGCAGGTCTTAATGGGAGACAAGGGGAAGTCCGAGACAGGGTGATAACAAGGGGCCCTCTGACTAAGCAACCAGGCCAGGGGTTACAAGCTAACTAACTAAATCAAAAGGTATGTGCGGACTAGCCGCCAGGAAAAAGGACAACCAAGGATCCACTGATCCGACACTCCTATCCGGCACCGCCGGACACCAGAGTGGATCTGTGGAAGCGGAATCCTCCGCAAAGCTCCAGAACACAATTAAACAAAATAATAAACAGAAGCGGACAAGCCGCAACACACAGGCTGCGCCGCGACTCACGAACACCACCAGATGTTAAAGGTGCTCGGTCAGACTCCAGGAACAGATGGTAACTTCCGAGTACAGGATCTCTGAGGACAGGAACAACCGAAAAGACCGGGACTGGGAACTCTCTGCAGCAGACACAGGCAAACAGGAAGCTATCACCGGCGTCTGTAAGAAGTCCTGAGGGTGCCTTTATTCAGGCACCCTCCAATCAGGATCCAGACAGGACAATCAAATAGAAATGCCGTGCAGCTTGCATGCTGCACGGCCAGCACATAATCAGGGTAAAGAGAATAGACCCAGCAACGGGGAACGCGGCTGAACGTGGCGTCCCCGTTGCTAAGGTCAGAGCGGCTCCGTGCGCCCGGCGTCTTAGCGTTGCCAGGGAGCCGGCGGCTGAACGCGCACGGCGTCCCTGGTTGCTAGGCGCCGGGCCGCACGGCCGAGCGGACCCCGGCGCCTAACACACCGGTTGTGAACACAAAGCCACTTTTAACGCTTGGAACGCCTTTTCTGCATCAGGGTTCCATTTCACCACATTTGACTGCTTCCCTTTGGTAAGGTCTGACAACGGCACCGCTGTTGTCGCAAAATTAGGAATAAACCGTCTATAGTACCCAGTAATTCCCAAAAAAGCCCTTACCTGTTTTTTATTCACTGGACGAGGCCAGTTTTGAATAGCATCAACTTTATTCAATTGGGGCCTAATCAGACCTCTGCCTATGGTGAAGCCCAAGTATTTGACCTCCTCCATTGCGAGGCAGCACTTCTTTGGGTTAGCAGTTAACCCTGCCTCTCTGATTGAGTCCAGTACTGCTTGTACTTTAACCAAATGTGACCCCCAGTCTGTACTGTGAATTACCACATCATCCAAATAGGCAGCTGCATATTTTCTATGGGGCCTCAAAATTTTATCCATCGCCCGTTGAAAGGTTGCTGGAGCCCCATGCAACCCAAAGGGTAACATCTTATACTGGTACAGCCCCTCCGGAACCGAAAAGGCTGTTTTTTCTTTGGCGCTATCAGATAAAGGTATTTGCCAGTAACCTTTGGTCAGGTCCAATGTGGTGAGAAACCTGGCTGTTCCCAGCCTTTCTACAAGCTCATCCACACGGGGCATGGGGTATGCGTCAAACTTGGACACCTCATTTAACTTACGAAAGTCATTACAGAAGCGTATGCTACCGTCGGGCTTCGGGATGAGCACTATGGGACTGGACCACTCACTGTTAGACTCCTCTATGACTCCAAGTTCTAACATGGTTTTAACTTCCTTAGAAATAGCTTCTCGCTGAGCTTCAGGAATCCTATATGGCTTTAAATGAACCCTGACCCCTGGTTCTGTGACAATGTCATGTTTTATTATGGTCGTTCGGCCAGGCAGCTCTGAAAATACCTCCCTATTTTGGATGAGAAATTCTTTAACCTGATTGTTCTGATCAGCTGATAATGTCTCTGACACCTTCACTGCGGGAAGCAACCGGGGTGAAGACACCGAAGGGCAAGGCTCCGCTGACAGAGACAACCTATCTTTCCAGGGTTTGATTAAGTTAACATGGTAGATCTGTTCGGGTTTTCTCTTTCCCGGCTGGTATACTTTGTAATTAACCTCATTCACTTTTTCCCTAATCTCAAATGGACCCTGCCATTTAGCTAGGAATTTGCTTTCCACAGTGGGTACCAAAACAAGAACTCTATCTCCAGGAGCAAATTCCCGTATCTTGGCACTCCGGTTATAGACCCTCTGTTGAGCACTTTGGGCCTGTTCCATGTGCTCTCTGACAACAGGTACCACGGCTGCAATCCTATCCTGCATTTGTGTTACATGCTCAATAACGCTTCTATAAGGAGTGGGCTGTCCTTCCCACGTCTCTTTGGCAACATCCAACAGCCCTCTGGGGTGTCTACCATACAACAAATCAAATGGAGAAAACCCCGTAGAGGACTGAGGAACTTCTCTGATGGCCATTAACAAGTAGGGCAACAAACAATCCCAGTTTTTCCCATCTCTCTCAACAACCTTTTTTAACATACTTTTTAATGTTTTATTAAACCTTTCCACCAACCCGTCAGTTTGGGGATGGTAGATGGACGTCCTGAGGTGAGTGACCTTAAATAACTTGCACAATTCTTTCATGATCCTTGACATAAATGGAGTACCTTGGTCAGTCAAAATTTCTTTTGGTATTCCCACTCTACTAAATACCTGCACCAGCTCCCTAGCTATCGCCTTGGTTGTGATAGTGCGTAAAGGGACAGCCTCAGGATATCGAGTGGCATAGTCCATAATTACCAGGATATACTGATGGCCCCGAGCAGACTTTAACAAGGGCCCCACGAGATCCATGGCTATTCTGTCAAACGGGACCTCTATAATAGGCATGGGAACTAGTGGGCTCCTGAAATGGGGTCTAGGGGCATGATACTGGCATTCAGGACAGGAAGAACAATATTCAGACACTTCTTTATAAACCCCTGGCCAAAAGAACCTTTGTAAAACTCTTTCAGTGGTTTTTTCTGCCCCTAAATGTCCTGCGGTAACGTGACTATGAGCTAAATCTAGTACCGTTCTCCGATAAGGCTGGGGAACTACCAGCTGTTCCACCACATCCTCACCCCTTTTGACAATGTGGTACAAGAGCTCATTACAGATGGCCATGTGGGGATACGTAACCCTGTCACCTGGTACCACAGGTTCCCCATTAACAATCTTAACATTCTCTCTAGCCTTTATTAAGGTAGGATCCTTTAACTGTTCAGACGCAAACAGATCCTTCTTTACCTCCAGGTCAGGCACGCTTTCAGTTCTAACTACTATGTCTCTGTTCCCGGCAAGAGGGTCCTCACTGGACTCCCCATCTGTCACTTCCCCAGCCAAACTAGCAAAAGGCAAAGGGCCAGAAAGTTCCGAAGACCCACGTACATCCATAAAATCACCGGTATTATCAACTGGCTTTTTACTTCTCACATCTGTTGATAACCGTGATTCCCACAGTTTCCAAAAATGAGGAAAATCCCTCCCTATTATGGCCTCATGCACCAAGGTAGGGACCAGTCCCACTTTAACCATTGCTGACCCACAACAAGTTTCTATATTCACCTCAGCAGTGGCATAATATTGGGTATCCCCATGTATGCAAGTTACCCCAATAGGTATTTGCTGGACCTTTAAGGGGTTCACTAACCCAGCTTTCACGAGGGTAACTAAACTTCCTGAATCTAGCAAGGCCTCTATCCGGTTACCTTCTAAGAACACATCACACATTTGTTTTTCCAGCTCAGGTGAAGGTACCACAGTACAGGCTAACCTAGCAAAGAAAGACATTCTGCGACATTCAAAGGCAGCATCACATTGCATGGGTTCTTGCGTGACTGGGCAATTGGCAATAACATGACCTGGCATACCACACCTAAAACATTTAACCACACGATTATCAACCCATTTGGGCAGCATAGACCGTTCTAGCCCCATTGGCCTGTTTCCAGGGCCAGTGTTTACAGTCTCTCCAGCCTTGCGTTCTCTTAACCGCCCAGCAACGTTTTCCCACGGAACAGTCTTACCAGTCTTTACTGAAGGGCGCTGTCGAGGATCTATGGGTTGCTGGGTGGTCATCAGTAGTTCCTCTGCTGCCAAATACCTCTCTACCATGTCCACTAATTGGTCAGCAGTACCCGGGTTTCCATGGCTCATCCACTTGCGCAGGACCATGGGCAAAGATCTCAAGAAGCGGTCCATGACGACTCTTTCCACCATCTGGGGACCAGTTAATGTCTCTGGCTGCAGCCATTTTTTTGTTAGCTGAATAAGGTCGTGCATCTGGGAGCGCGGAGGCTTCTCCATGGCGTACAGCCAACGGTGCACCCGTTGTGCTCGTACTGACAGCGTGACTGCCAGGCGGGTCAGGATCTCAGTCTTTAGTTTATCATAGTCCCGAGCCTCAGCAGGGCTTAAATCAAAGTAAGCTTTTTGGGGCTCACCTGACAGGAAAGGTGCCAGCAGACTGGCCCACTGTGCTTTCGGCCAGTTCTCACGCTCGGCAGTCCTTTCAAACGTGGTCAGATAGGCCTCCACATCATCAGCCTCTGTCATTTTCTGCAGGAAGTGACTGGCTCGTATAGAACTAGAGCTGGTTGGAGCACTGACGGCCACATCTCCAACCCGAGCTGCAAGTCTCTGCACCACTTCTGCTAAGGCCTCTCTATCCTGACGCTGTTGCCTGTAAAGTTCATCAACAACTGCCTGCTGTTGTCTCTTATTTTCCTCCATTGCCACCTGCTGCTGTCTGTTGGCCTCCTGCTGTAGTCTCCAATTTTCCTCCATTGCCACCTGCTGTTGTCTCCTATTTTCCTCCATTGCCACCTGCTGCTGTCGGTTGGCCTCCTGCTGAGCCGCTGTAGCTTGCAGCAAGGCTTTAAGCAGATCCTCCATGTCAACAGATTTTTCAGGCGGCTTTGCAGCTGCTTTCACCCAGGACATATATCAAACCCTCAGGGGTGAGTCTCAGTAACTTCACACTGGGCTGTATCTGCATAAACCACCGTTTTCTGCAGGCCTCACAAAGCTGCTGCTTTCACTTATGCGCAGAACGGCCTGCTCGCATTCTCCACCAAGTTGTAACACTGTAGGGGTGCAAGGTGCCTTTTCCTGGGGAATATGGCAGCACGCAGCAGCTGAGGAACAACACAAGTCCAGTTTCTGGTACAACTGACCCCGGCCAGTTTTATTGAAACAGAAAATAAAACAAACCCCAAAATAAAAATACCTTGCCTGTCCGGCACTAACTAAACATAAGATGTTCCTAACTGTCACTAAACAAAACACAGAGTTCTTCAGTACATACTGTATAGCTTACTTGCATCAGAAAGCGTGTCTCTCACACACAGATCCTGCAGCCTTCCCAGGCAGTCTGCCCATACTAATCAGGTTAGAAGCACTATATCACTCTTACACAGCTGAAACCCTGATTAGCCCTCTGTGAGGCCAAAGACCCGAACTGGGCCCAATGTCTAGAACTCGCCTTATCTCTCTCTCAGAGACTTTACCCAGCTTTTACAGCAAACTGAAAAGGTTCAGACAAAACAAAAAGCATTTTTCCTAGAAGTTAACATTTTCTAAAACATGTAAGACAAGAACCTGGGACAAATATACCTGCCCTCAAACACTATCCCAGTGTTCTTGTCACAATATGTATAATGCATAATTTAAGTGCTCTAGGATTGAGTCTGGAACCTGATCCCTAGAGGAGGAGGAGGAAGGCCCACAGGCAGTGGGGCCCACCAGTCAGAGCCGGATTAAGGGGGGGGAACCGGGGATACATACCCTGGGCCCCCCTTTCCAAAAGGGCCCCCTGTCACACCACAGATCGGATCTCTCTTCCGATCCGATCTGTGGTGCTGCGCTCTCGTCCGCACTGCAGCCGTACAACGGCTCAGCTGTCCAATAATGTATGACTGAAGTAGTCTGCCCCAATGGCTGAGCGGCAGGCTGCTTCACTCATACCTGATTGGAGAGCTGAGCCGTCGCTCAGCTGTCTGTGCGGTTGGCAGGGACAGGAGCACAGTGTGATCGGGCTGTGGCTGGTATGTGACCCCCCCCACACACACACACACACACCCCTTCTCTTGAATAGGGGCCCCTCTGTCTTAAGTGCCCCGGATCCCCCATGCTCTTAATCCGGCTCTGCCACCAGTAGTTTGCCCTGTTCCCATGTGGGCCAGTCCGACCCTGCACACAGTGGCAGCAAGAACCAAGCTGTGTCTTGTTACATTACGTATAACTGAATGATAAAGCTCCCTCTCCAGTAAGGTTATGAATTCATGTGATGTGCTATGTTATGTTTATTTTGGCTGTGTTTTTTCCTTTGTTTTTTTCTTTCTATTTTTCCTGATAACGACATATAAACGGTGCAGTTACTGAGCCATTTAGTATAACCACCCTGAACACCTAGCAGTTCTGATTTAGGGGGTAATTCAGACCTGATTGCAGCAGCAAATTTGTTAGCAGTTGGGCAAAACCATGGGGGTCATTCCGACATTATCGCACGCTGCCGTTTTTCGCAGCGGTGCGATCAGGTCTGTATTGCGCCTGCGCATTGGTCACAATGCGCAGGCGCATCGCTCCCTGGTGGCGGCCGGCGCCAGGGAGCGACAGAACTAACGAAGAAAGCGATCGTACCCGCGACCGCAAGAAGATTGACAGGAAGAGGCCGGCCAGAGGCGTCAACTGACCGTTTTCAGAGAGTGTCCGTCCGAACATAGGCGTGCCCAGCCGTTTTCAGGGAGGGATCCTGACGTCATCTCCGTCCCGGATGATCGCAGAGGGTGAGTTAGTCCTGAGCTGTGCAGAGACTGCACAAACTTTTGTTTGTGCAGCTCTCTGCACAAGTAAGCGCAGCCCAGCACAGCGATTCCCCCCTCACCTGCAGGCGGCGACTACCTGATCGCAGCAGTGCTAAAAGTAGCCTGCTAGCAATCAGGTCGGAATGACCCCCCCATGTGCACTGCAGGGGGGCAGATATAACATGTGCAGAGACAGTTAGATTTGGGTGGGTTATTTTGTTTCTGTGCAGAGTAAATACTGGCTGCTTTATTTTTACACTGCAATTTAGATTTCAGTTTAAACACACCCCACCCAAATCTAACTCTCTCTGCACATGTTATATGACGCGGGCGCTGGGCGGGAGGGGGCGGGCCGGCGGCGTTTGGCCACCGTTTGGGGGGCGTGGTCCTGGCAAAGCAAGCGCACCCGGACTGTGCGCCTCCTCTGACTGCAAGGAACACCCCTCCCCCCCCCACCCCAGACTGCAAGGAACACCTTCCCCAGTTCTCCCTACTGCAGGAAACCCCCCACGCCCTGGCTCTACAGGTAACACCCCAACACCCCCCTTCCCCCGACCGCAGGGAAAACACCACCCCAACTGCAGGAAGCACACTACCCCAACTGCAGGGACACCCCTTCCCCCCAACTGCAGAGGACACACTGCACAGAACACATCACCCCAACCTCAGGGAATACACCATCCCAACTGCAGTGAGCACACCACCCCAACTGCAGGGAACATACACCCCAACTGCATGGAACATACCCCCACAACTGCAAGGAACACACCACCCAAACTGCAGGGAACACACCAACCCAACTACAGGGAACATACCCCCACAACTGCAGGGAACATACCCCCACAACTGCAAGGAACACACCACCCAAACTGCAGGGAACACACCAACCCAACTACAGGGAACATACCCCCACAACTGCAGGAAACATACCGCCACAAATGCAGGGAACACACCACCCGAACTGCAGGGAACACACCACCCGAACTGCAGGGAACAGACCACCCAAACTGCAGGGAACACACCACCCCAACTGCAGGAAACACCCCACCCCAACTGCAGGGAACATACCCCACAACTGCAGGAAACACATCTACCCCAACTGCAGGGAATACACCACCCAACTGCAGGGAACACAATACCCCAACTGCAGGGAACACACCACCCCAACTGCAGGGAACATACCACCCCAACTGCAGGGAACATACCACCCCAACTGCAGGGAACATACTTCCACAACTGCAGGGAACATACTCCCACAACTGCAGGGAACACACCACCACAACTGCAGGGAACACACCGCCACAATTACAGGAAACATACCACCCCAACTGCAGGAAACACACCACCCCAACTGCAGGGAACATACCCCCACAACAGCAGGGAACACACCACCCCAACTGCAAGAAACACACCACTCCAACTGCAGGGAACATACCCCACAACTGCAGGGAACATACCTCCCCAACTGCAGGGAACACACCTACCCCAACTGCAGGGAACACACCGCCCCAACTGCAGGGAACATACCACCACAACTGCAGGGAATACAGCATCCCAACTGTAGGGAACATACCACCCCAACTGCAGGGAACATACCACCACAACTGCAGGGAATACACCATCCCAACTGTAGGGAACATACCCCCACAACTGCAAGGAACACACCACCCAAACTGCAGGGAACACACCAACCCAACTACAGGGAACATACCCCCACAACTGCAGGAAACATACCGCCACAAATGCAGGGAACACACCACCCGAACTGCAGGGAACACACCACCCGAACTGCAGGGAACAGACCACCCAAACTGCAGGGAACACACCACCCCAACTGCAGGAAACACCCCACCCCAACTGCAGGGAACATACCCCACAACTGCAGGAAACACATCTACCCCAACTGCAGGGAATACACCACCCAACTGCAGGGAACACAATACCCCAACTGCAGGGAACACACCACCCCAACTGCAGGGAACATACCACCCCAACTGCAGGGAACATACCACCCCAACTGCAGGGAACATACCACCCCAACTGCAGGGAACATACCACCCCAACTGCAGGGAACATACTTCCACAACTGCAGGGAACATACTCCCACAACTGCAGGGAACACACCACCACAACTGCAGGGAACACACCGCCACAATTACAGGAAACATACCACCCCAACTGCAGGAAACACACCACCCCAACTGCAGGGAACATACCCCCACAACAGCAGGGAACACACCACCCCAACTGCAAGAAACACACCACTCCAACTGCAGGGAACATACCCCACAACTGCAGGGAACATACCTCCCCAACTGCAGGGAACACACCTACCCCAACTGCAGGGAACACACCGCCCCAACTGCAGGGAACATACCACCACAACTGCAGGGAATACAGCATCCCAACTGTAGGGAACATACCACCCCAACTGCAGGGAACATACCACCACAACTGCAGGGAATACACCATCCCAACTGTAGGGAACATACCACCCCAACTGCAGAGAATACACCATCCCAACTGCAGGTCACATACCTCCACAACTGCAAGGAACAGACCACCCAAACTGCAGGGAACACACCACCCAAACTGCAGGGAACGCCTACCCCCCCCACCCCCCCCAACTGCAGGGAACATACCCCACAACTGCAGGGAACATACCACCCCAACTGCAGGGAACACACCTACCCCAACTGCAGGGAACACACCACCCCAACTGCAGGGAACACACCTACCCCAACTGCAGGGAACACACCACCCCAACTGCAGGGAACACACCGCCCCAACTGTAGGGAACACCCCACCCCAACTGCTGGGAACATACCACCACAACTGCAGAGAATACACCATCCCAACTGTAGGGAACACACCACCCCAACTGCAGGGAATACATCATCCCAACTGTAGGGAACATACCACCCCAACTGCAGGGAATACACCATCCCAACTGTAGGGAACATAACACCCCAACTGCAGGGAATATACCACCACAACTGCAGGGAATACACCATCCCAACTGTAGGGAACATACCACCCCAACTGCAGGGAATATACCACCACAACTGCAGGGAATACACCATCTCAACTGTAGGGAAAATACCACCCCAACTGCAGGGAACAGACCACCCAAACTGCAGGGAACACACCACCCCAACTGCAGGGAACACACACCCCCAACTGCAGGGAACATACCCCACAACTGCAGGGAACATACCACCCCAACTGCAGGAAACACACCTACCCCAACTGTAGGGAACACACCACCCCAACTGCAGGGAACACACCTACCCCAACTGCAGGGAACACACCACCCCAACTGCAGGGAACACACCGCCCCAACTGTAGGGAACACCCCACCCCAACTGCTGGGAACATACCACCACAACTGCAGAGAATACACCATCCCAACTGTAGGGAACATACCACCCCAACTGCAGGGAATATACCACCACAGCTGCAGGGAATACACCATCCCAACTGTAGGGAACATACCACCCCAACTGCAGAGAATACACCATCCCAACTGCTGGTCACATACCTCCACAACTACAGGGAACACACCGGCCCAACTGCAGGGAACACACACCCCCAACTGCAGGGAACACACCGGCCCAACTGCTGGTCACATACCTCCACAACTGCAGGGAACACACCGGCCCAACTGCAGGGAACACACCGGCCCAACTGCAGGGAACACACCTACCCCAACTGCAGGGAACACACCACCCCAACTGCAGGGAACACACCACCCCAACTGCAGGGAACACACCACCACAACTGCAGGGAATACACCATCCCAACTGTAGGGAACATACCACCCCAACTGCAGGGAATATACCATCACAACTGCAGGGAATACACCATCCCAACTGCAGGGAACAGACCACCCAAACTGCAGGGAACAGACCACCCAAACTGCAGGGAACACCCCCCCCCCCCCCCCCCAACTGCAGGGAACACACCCCCACAACTGCAGGGAACATACCCCACAACTGCAGGGAACATACCCCACAACTGCAGGGAACATACCACCCCAACTGCAGGGAACACACCTACCCCAACTGCAGAAAACACACCACCCCAAATGCAGGGAACACACCTACCCCAACTGCAGGGAACACACCACCCCAACTGCAGGGAACACACCGCCCCAACTGTAGGGAACACCCCACCCCAACTGCTGGGAACATACCACCACAACTGCAGGGAATACACTATCCCAACTGTAGGGAACATACCACCCCAACTGCAGGGAATATACCATCCCAACTGTAGGGAACATACCACCCCAACTGCAGGGAACATACCACCACAACTGCAGGAAATACACCATCCCAACTGTAGGGCACACCCCACCCCAACTGCAGGGAACATACCACCACAACTGCAGGGAATAAACCATCCCAACTGTAGGGAACACCCCACCCCAACTGTAGGGAACATACCACCACAACTGCAGGGAATACACCATCCCAACTGTAGGGAACATACCACCCAAACTGCAGAGAATACACCATCCCAACTGCAGGTCACATACCTCCACAACTGCAGGAAACAGACCACCCAAACTGCAGGGAACACACCACCCCAACTGCAGGGAACATACCCCCACAACTGCAGGGAACACACCACCCAAACTGCAGGGAACACACCACCTCAACTACAGGGAACACACCACACCAACTGCAGGAAACGTACCGCCACAAATGCAGGGAACACACCACCTCAACTGCAGGGAACACACCACCCCAACTGCAGAGAAAATACTAGTGATGAGCGGGTTCGGATCCTCGGGATCCGAACCCGCCCGAACTTCACCTTTTTTTTTTTCACGGGTCCGAGCGACTCGGATCCTCCCGCCTTGCTCGGTTAACCCGAGCGTGCCCGAACGTCATCATCCCGCTGTCGGATTCTCGCGAGATTCGGATTCTATATAAGGAGCCGCGCGTCGCCGCCATTTTCACACGTGCATTGAGATTGATAGGGAGAGGACGTGGCTGGCGTCCTCTCCGTTATAGTAGAAGAAAAGAGTAAAGAGACTGAGTGACTTATAATTGTGGGGAGGATTGGGGACGGGGAGCAGCTGTTGGAGTACAGTGCAGGGTTTTGATTATACCACCAGTGAGTTTAATCCTTTGTTTCTCTGCCTGAAAAAAACGCTCGACCATATCTGTGCTCACTCAGTGTGCTGCACTGCTGCATGATATATCTGTGCTGAGTGCACTGCTCAGTGCTCACACTGCCTAATTGTGGGGACTGGGGAGCAGTTATAGCAGGAGTACAGTGCACAGTTTTGCTGACAGTGACCACCAGTCCAGTATACGTTTGTCTGCCTGAAAAACACTCCTGTGGTGGCTTTTTTTTTCTTCATACTAGTTTACCAGTCTGCTGACAGTGTCCACCAGGTCCGTTATTATTATACAGTATATTATATATATATATAGCAGTACGGTAGGCCACGGCTGTACCTACCTCTGTGTCGTCAGTGCACTCGTCGTCCATAAGTAATATAATACTATACTATCCATCCATCTACATTGTATACCTGTGGTGGCTTTTTTTTTCTTCATACTAGTTTAGCAGTCTGCTGACAGTGTCCACCAGGTCCGTTATTATTATACAGTATATTATATATATAGCAGTACGGTAGGCCACGGCTGTACCTACCTCTGTGTCGTCAGTGCACTCGTCATCCATAAGTAATATAATACTATACTATCCATCCATCTACATTGTATACCTGTGGTGGCTTTTTTTTTCTTCATACTAGTTTAGCAGTCTGCTGACAGTGTCCACCAGGTCCGTTATTATTATACAGTATATTTTATATATATATATATATATATATATATGTTAAAGTAAATATTGGTAGGTAGGGGCTGTGGCGACCAACTGGTGTTTATTTAAAAAATATATTAGTGGACTAAAATGCAATTTTTAAAGGACAGGATAAAAAGACCTTTTTTGTAAAAGAATAAAAACAATTTATTTTGCAAAAAGTAAAAAACATTAATTTTTTAGAAGTAACTGTTTTTTCACAGAGCTACATATATGAGAAAAATGTAGTAAAACAGGATAAATACTAAAAAATGGATGTGTAAAATTCTTAAGACATAAATAGAATAAAAGAATTTATAATTAATAAAAAACAGCTTAACTTAAGATGGAGGGTCATACAGGGTATCCCAACGCGTTTCGTCTATCTGACTTCATCACCCCTTGATGAAGTCAGATAGACGAAACGCGTTGGTATACCCTGTATGACCCTCCATCTTAAGTTAAGCTGTTTTTTATTAATTATAAATTCTTTTATTCTATTTATGTCTTAAGAATTTTACACATCCATTTTTTAGTATTTATCCTGTTTTACTACATTTTTCTCATATATGTAGCTCTGTGAAAAAACAGTTACTTCTAAAAAATTAATGTTTTTTACTTTTTGCAAAATAAATTGTTTTTATTCTTTTACAAAAAAGGTCTTTTTATCCTGTCCTTTAAAAATTGCATTTTAGTCCACTAATATATTTTTTAAATAAACACCAGTTGGTCGCCACAGCCCCTACCTACCCATATTTACTTTAACATTTTCACAGCATCTTACCAATGCTGAAATTTTAGGGGACGGCTGACACCCTATCATCGTAAGGGAGTGTTTTCTATATATAAATATATTTCTCATTTTTAGGTGTTTTTTTCCCTCACACGTGGCGCTATACTCCTTTTTTTACATATATATATATATATATATATATATATATATATATATATATATATATAGCAGTACGGTAGGCCACGGCTGTACCTACCTCTGTGTCGTCAGTGCACTCGTCGTCCATAAGTAATATAATAGTATACTATCCATCCATCTATATTGTATACCTGTGGTGGCTTTTTTTTTCTTCATACTAGTTTAGCAGTCTGCTGACAGTGTCCACCAGGTCCGTTATTATTATACAGTATATTATGTATATATATATAGCAGTACGGTAGGCCACGGCTGTACCTACCTCTGTGTCGTCAGTGCACTCGTCGTCCATAAGTAATATAATACTATACTATCCATCCATCTACATTGTATACCTGTGGTGGCTTTTTTTTTCTTCATACTAGTTTAGCAGTCTGCTGACAGTGTCCACCAGGTCCGTTATTATTATACAGTATATTATATATATAGCAGTACGGTAGGCCACGGCTGTACCTACCTCTGTGTCGTCAGTGCACTCGTCGTCCATAAGTAATATAATACTATACTATCCATCCATCTACATTTTATACCTGTGGTGGCTTTTTTTTTCTTCATACTAGTTTAGCAGTCTGCTGACCATGTCCACCAGGTCCGTTATTATTATACAGTATATTATATATATATATATATATATATATATAGCAGTACGGTAGGCCACGGCTGTACCTACCTCTGTGTCGTCAGTGCACTCGTCGTCCATAAGTAATATAATACTATACTATCCATCCATCTACATTGTATACCTGTGGTGGCTTTTTTTTTCTTCATACTAGTTTAGCAGTCTGCTGACCGTGTCCACCAGGTCCGTTATTATATTATACAGTATATTATATATATATATAGCAGCACGGTAGGCCACGGCTGTACCTACCTCTGTGTCGTCAGTCGTCCTCCATAAGTAATATAATACTATACTATCCATCCATCTGTATACCTGTGGTGGCTTTTAGTTGTACGCATTAAAATATGGAGAACAAAAATGTGGAGGTTAAAAAAATAGGGAAAGATCAAGATCCACTTCCACCTCGTGCTGAAGCTGCTGCCACTAGTCATGGCCGAGACGATGAAATGCCATCAACGTTGTCTGCCAAGGCCGATGCCCAATGTCATAGTACAGAGCATGTAAAATCCAAAACACAAAAGATCAGTAAAATTACCCAAAAATCAAAATTAAAAGCGTAAACTTGCCAATATGCCATTTACGACACGGAGTGTCAAGGAACGGCTAAGGCCCTGGCCTATGTTCATGGCTAGTGGTTCAGCTTCACATGAGGATGGAAGCACTCATCCTCTCGCTAGAAAAAAGAAAAGACTTAAGCTGGCAAAAGCACAGCAAAGAACTGTGCGTTCTTCGAAATCACAAATCCCAAAGGAGAGTCCAATTGTGTCGGTTGCGATGCCTGACCTTCCCAACACTGGACGGGAAGAGCTTGCGCCTTCCACCATTTGCACGCCCCCTGCAAGTGCTGGAAGGAGCACCCACAGTCCAGTTCCTGATAGTCAAATTGAAGATGTCAGTGTTGAAGTACACCAGGATGAGGATATGGGTGTTGCTGGAGCTGGGGAGGAAATTGACAAGGAGGATTCTGATGGTGAGGTGGTTTGTTTAAGTCAGGCACCCGGGGAGACACCTGTTGTCCGTGGGAGGAATATGGCCATTGACATGCCTGGTCAAAATACAAAAAAAATCAGCTCTTCAGTCTGGAATTATTTCAACAGAAATGCGGACAACTGGTGTCAAGCCGTGTGTTGCCTTTGTCAAGCTGTAATAAGTAGGGGTAAGGACGTTAACCACCTCGGAACATCCTCCCTTATACGTCACCTGCAGCGCATTCATAATAAGTCAGTGACAAGTTCAAAAACTTTGGGCGACAGCGGAAGCAGTCCACTGACCAGTAAATCCCTTCCTCTTGTAACCAAGCTCGCGCAAACCACACCACCAACTCCCTCAGTGTCAATTTCCTCCTTACCCAGGAAAGCCAATAGTCCTGCAGGCCATGTCACTGGCAAGTCTGACGAGTCCTCTCCTGCCTGGGATTCCTCCGATGCATCCTTGAGTGTAACGCCTACTGCTGCTGGCGCTGCTGTTGTTGCTGCTGGGAGTCGATCGTCATCCCAGAGGGGAAGTCGGAAGACCACTTGTACTACTTCCAGTAAGCAATTGACTGTCCAACAGTCCTTTGCGAGGAAGATGAAATATCACAGCAGTCATCCTGTTGCAAAGCGGATAACTGAGGCCTTGACAACTATGTTGGTGTTAGACGTGCGTCCAGTATCCGCCGTTAGTTCACGGGGAACTAGACAATTGCTTGAGGTAGTGTGCCCCCGTTACCAAATACCATCTAGGTTCCACTTCTCTAGGCAGGCGATACCGAGAATGTACACAGACGTCAGAAAAAGACTCACCAGTGTCCTAAAAAATGCAGTTGTACCCAATGTCCATTTAACCACGGACATGTGGACAAGTGGAGCAGGGCAGACTCAGGACTACATGACTGTGACAGCCCACTGGGTAGATGTATTGCCTCCCGCTGCAAGAACAGCAGCGGTGGCACCAGTAGCAGCATCTCGCAAACGCCAACTCGTTCCTAGGCAGGCTACGCTTTGTATCACCGCTTTCCAGAATACGCACACAGCTGAAAACCTCTTACGGCAATTGAGGAACATCATCGCAGAATGGCTTACCCCAATTGGACTCTCCTGGGGATTTGTGGCATCGGACAACGCCAGCAATATTGTGCGTGCATTACATCTGGGCAAATTCCAGCACGTCCCATGTTTTGCACATACCTTGAATTTGGTGGTGCAGAATTATTTAAAAAACGACAGGGGCGTGCAAGAGATGCTGTCGGTGGCCAGAAGAATTGCGGGCCACTTTCGGCGTACAGGCACCGCGTACAGAAGACTGGAGCACCACCAAAAACACCTGAACCTGCCCTGCCATCATCTGAAGCAAGAGGTGGTAACGAGGTGGAATTCAACCCTCTATATGCTTCAGAGGATGGAGGAGCAGCAAAAGGCCATTCAAGCCTATACATCTGCCCACGATATAGGCAAAGGAGGTGGAATGCACCTGTCTCAAGCGCAGTGGAGAATGATTTCAACGTTGTGCAAGGTTCTGCAACCTTTTGAACTTGCCACACGTGAAGTCAGTTCAGACACTGCCAGCCTGAGTCAGGTCATTCCCCTCATCAGGCTTTTGCAGAAGAAGCTGGAGGCATTGAAGGAGGAGCTAAAACAGAGCGATTCCGCTAGGCATGTGGGACTTGTGGATGGAGCCCTTCATTCGCTTAACCAGGATTCACGTGTGGTCAATCTGTTGAAATCAGAGCACTACATTTTGGCCACAGTGCTCGATCCTAGATTTAAAACCTACCTTGGATCTCTCTTTACGGCAGACACAAGTCTGCAGAGGTTCAAAGACCTGCTGGTGAGAAAATTGTCAAGTCAAGCGGAATGCGACCCGTCAACATCTCCTCCTTCACATTCTCCCGCAACTGGGGGTGCGAGGAAAAGGCTACGAATTCCGAGCCCACCCGCTGGCGGTGATGCAGGGCAGTCTGGAGCGACTGCTGATGCTGACATCTGGTCCGGACTGAAGGACCTGCCAACGATTACTGACATGTCGTCTACTGTCACTGCATATGATTCTCTCACCATTGAAAGAATGGTGGAGGATTATATGAGTGACCGCATCCAAGTAGGCACGTCAGACAGTCCGTATGTATACTGGCAGGAAAAAGAGGCAATTTGGAGGCCCTTGCACAAACTGGCTTTATTCTACCTAGTGTATGTGTGGTGAGCAATTTATGTACAGGCGCTAACACTATTCAAAAATGGGAAACTTCCCTTTGGTGTTATATATCAAGGCGACGTATCGTCATCCAAGGGCTCCGTCCTAGGATAATCTTCTGTCCGATGAGTCTCCGATGTTCCACAATTTTATATGAAAAATAGAAAACTATATGGTATAGTACGTTTGAAAAGGTTTTCCTATATGTTACAAATAAAGAGTGAATGGACCACACCCTTTAGGAATCCTTAATGTGAGCTTTCACGTAATTACCAAAGAATAAGTGACAAGTGGACCAGTCAGTGCCTCGTGTCTCCTCCTGGGAGTAACACTGAAACGTTAGTGCAGAGGATAGAAGAAGTGGCTCAATTACCAGAATGAAGAGAAAAAGACAGTGTGTAGCTAGTCCTTTTTACTTCTTCCTGTCTTCCCAAGTAGTCACTCAGAAAAAGTCCACACCTAGTTGTTTTCAGTGCCTCATACCTCTTCCAAAGAACTAGCATCCATAAATGGATCACAATTAAAATTAGCTTAATTACCAGACTGAAGTATCAATCCGCATCTTCCATAATCCCCTTATGGTAATCACAATTAGGATTTCTTCAGTCAGACCATGTCCCGATGTATCATAGGGTTATATGTAAAAATCAGAAAAAAACCGCATAGCATAATACGTTTTTATTTTTTCCCATAAAAGATTAATAGCACTGATCCCTTGCAGGAATCCTGAATGTAAAATATAAACAATTACCAGATAACAATGTATAAGATCATTTAAAAAGAAACAAATTCTTATTGTCCCAAACAACACTCAATGGATGGCATACGTGATAGCAGAATTGAACTAATTACCAGAGAGCCAGAGTATCTGTGCGTTAACACTCTGGAGGGTGTGGAGAAAGTTGTAGTCCCAGTGAGTGCTCCGGATCACTCCCTGGACTCCTCACCTTTCCTGGTAGTTGCTGTCTGCTGTATCGCCGTGGCCGTCCCTCCACCAACGCGTTTCTTTCAACCCGTACCTGGGTCTTTTTCAAGGTGATGAGTGTGTCTTCCCATGATTCCATATTTAAACATCTTCTGCCCAATCACAGACATTATCCATTTCAGATGATTTTGTTCAGCTGTGTTCACTTCCCTTATCGATACAGGCCCTTCTTCCGTTGTCATGGAGACAGACCCCAAACTTCCTGTCAACTCGCTATGACAACTTTCTTTACTTCTTCCGGTGATCGGTTTCCATGGTCACGGGCCCGCCTCACTTGGTTCAGTAACTTCTGTTTAGCTGATTTTGTTGCCCGCATCACTTCCTGTCGATGGTTTCCATAGCTACGGGTCCGCGTGTTGTAGTTCCTGGCATCCAGCTGCTATTCTCCGTCTACCTCGTCTCGCCGCTGCTCGCGGTTTCGTCATTTCCGGTTGCCGATTTCCATGGCAACCGTTCCGTGTGTTGTAATCTCTTTTTTCTTGTTGTTATTGAGAGCCTCTCGTTTCCGGAATCTTCTCCTTTCATAATGATTTCCCATGCAGATATTTGCAAAGGGACAATTTCTTAATAGCTTCTTCAGTATTTTACAATTAATGTTCCATTGTTTTTATATTCTTTTTCTTTTTTTCCTTTTGTATATGTCTAAAAATGGTCCTTAAAAAAAGGAAAAAACACATGGATGAGTGAAAGAAGTGCCCTACCCTATATACATCGTTGACCTATATTGGAAAATTTTAATGTGGGCTTAGTGGGTGTATGAGTGATTATGTGTGGTTACAAGAACCACTTAAGTTCAAAGTCTAAGTTGAGACCATGTGGCTTAAGTGTATTGAATTCATAAATGAGTTTCATCTCGGCCTTCGCCAATTGTGTGCCTGTATCTTTTCGGCGAGCGTGTGCCTCAACAAGTTTAACCCCAACAAATTGTTTAACATGATCAGTAGAACAATTGTGTGTAATCTTGAAATGACTTGATAGGGAGTGTGTATCCAGTCCCTTCCTGATATTGCGGAGGTGCTCCCCTAGACGGGTTTTTAATGGTCTGGAGGTCCTCCCCACATAAAATAGATTACATGAGCATTCTATTATGTAGATTAAGTTGCGACTGTTGCATGTAATGAACTCGTCCACTTTATATTGTATGCCATTGATTTCCACTTTTTCTATTTTCCTCTGTTCACTTTTTACATTTCTACACCCTAAGCACATCCCGCAACGATGGAATCCTTTTGTCCGGATGCTTCTCTTTATTTGAGGTCCCGAATGTAGACTTCTCACCAGCTTGGAACCTATATTGGCTGCTTTTTTATATATAAATACTGGTTTTTCCGGTATAGCTCCCCCTATAACTGGGTCCTTCTTCAAAATATCCCAATGTTTGCGAAAGGATCTTTCCACTATTTTGTGTTGAGCTGTATATCCTGTAAGGAATGCCCATTGAAATTTGTTCTGTTCCTGTTGCATATTATGTGTTTGCTTCTCCAAAAGTGTATTTCTACCAATTGATTTTACTTGATCCAGTGCTTTATCTATAATAGTTGGAGCATACCCACTCGTTTTGAATTTTTGGGATAGTTGTTCGGCTTGTTGGTGATAGACATTTTCATCAGTGCAGTTACGCCTAATGCGTTTCAGTTGACCTCCTGGTATGGAGTTCAGCCAGTTGCTATGATGGCAACTGGTGGAATGGATATATGTTTGTGAATCTGTCGGTTTTGTAAAAGTTTTAGTTTTTATCCTATCACTCTCTATATAGATTGTGAGGTCCAGAAAATTTACTGATAGTGAACTACTTTCAAACGTAAACTGTATATTGAGTACATTGGTATTCAGATAGTCGAAGAATTCCTCCAAGTGATTTCTACTGCCCTTCCAAATGAAAAGCACATCATCTATATAGCGAACCCAGGTCACCAGGTTCGCCCCATATGGATTATTATTCCAAATATGGTCCAGTTCCCACTGGCCCATGAAGATGTTGGCGTAGCTCGGGGCGAACCTGGTGCCCATCGCTGTGCCAACCTTCTGCAAAAAGAAATCTCCCAAGAACATGAAGTAATTATTGTTGAGAATAAAGGAAATACCTTCAATGATGAAGTCTTGTAATCCCTTCTCAATGCTGCTTAGATCCAAAAAAATTTTTACTGCCGCCACACCTGCTGTGTGGTCTATTATAGTGTAGAGAGATTTTACGTCTCCCGTAACTAAGAGGTATTCTTCTTCCCATTGGACCCTGGGTAATAATTGAAGTAGGTCCCTTGTATCTTTTATATGAGATTTATTGAAGAGTACTAATGGTTGGAGATGATGGTCTATGAACTCAGAGAGGTTGGCGGTAATGGATTCTATACCAGCCACTATAGGGCTCCCCGGCGGTTGTATTGGATCCTTGTGAATTTTAGGGAGAACGTAGATCACTGGTATCGTGGGTTCCGAATTCCATAAGAATTTGGCCTCTCCGTCTTTGAGGATTCCTTTTTGATGGTAGCTGTTGATCAGGCTCTGAAGTTCCATCATGATTTTTTTGGTGGGATCACTTCTCAATTTTTGATAGGTGATTCCATCATTCAATTGTCTGTAGACCTCATTCTCATACCAGCTTTTATCCATAAGGACTATTCCACCCCCTTTATCCGCGGGCTTCACTACTAACTCAACGTTGGATTTGAGTTCTTTCAGGGCTTTTCGTTCTTTATTGGTTAAATTCTGTTTGACCTTTTTATTCTCAATTTTCCTGATGTCATCGTGTACCATAGTGTAGAAAGTATCAATGTGACTTCCCTTGATATGAGAGGGATAAAAAATGGACTTCGGTTTGAAGATGGTCGTCTCCTGATAATCCATATTGGATGCTTCCCCATCCTTTGATAAGAAAAATTTCTTTATACACAGTTTCCGGATATATTTATTAATATCTACAAACAACGTGAATTTGTTTATAGTAGCCGTTGGTGCATACTTGAGACCCTTCCCCAACAAACTGGTCTCCACTTCGGTTAACACATGTTTACTAATATTGAAAATCTTGACTTGTTCCAAACGTCCTTTGATAGAAGTTTCCGTGTCCCTCTCCTTTTCAGGTGAGGTGCCGTTTCTTATTTTTTTCCTATATTGTCTCCTTTTCTCTTTTTGCCTGTTTTTCTTTGTCCCAGCTCCTCCCCTTTTTCCTCTTTTGGGTTTATTTTTTATTAATATGCCCTGTAAGGAGGTCTTCTGTTCTGTATCCCTAAAAAAGGAGACCTATCTCTAAAGCTCTCCAGGGGTGTATACCTATTGTTCATATTTCTCCTATCGTAATGGACGTTCATTCTATCCCTAGTTGTTCTTTCCTCCCTCCATGCTGGTCTATCTCTCCAATATGTTCTTTCTTCTCTATTATTCCTTCTCATATCGATTCTTGGAGGGTGTCGATGTTGATTGTATGTGGAGAAGTCTTCCCGTCTCCTATTGTGTCGATATGGGGGTGTTCTTCTTTCCCTGAATTTCCTCACTGTATTCCATTCTGAGTCCAAAGGTTCCCAGTGTACGTGATTTTTTCTTTTTGGAGTGGTATCCTGTCTCGTATCTTGTACTGTTGGTCTTTGGATGTCTTCCTCGTCCTCTGATACCGAATCGTATTGGTCTTTTTCCATTTGTTCTTGTTGGAACATTTCTTTCTTGTCCCTGATGAATTTTCTAACTTTTCTATCAATGAGTGATTTTTCATTTTTCTTGATCGTATGTTCGATTCTACTCTCTAATTCTTTGTATTCACTCATATCCTTATAGGGAGTGGTGAGGTCCCTATATATTAGAATCTGTTCATCCAATTTAGTTAACTCCTTTTTCCTTTCTTCTATTATGAGGCCCATCAAGGACATTGAACATTCTTTTATAATCCTGTCCCATTCCTCCTTAAAATGTTCCGATGATGTTTCAAAAGATGCCTTCTTATGGATCTGTAGACCCCTTGGTATGATTTGATTGGAAATGTATTTCTCAAGAGTCACCGTTTCCCACCAGATTTTATTTTCTTTAAGGAGGGTCTTTTCTAACTTCCCCATGATATCTCCAAGACTTTCGTCCAGGAGTTCTATGTGGTTTCCCTCATTCACGAATAGTTTCTCTAAAACTGATTTTCTGTGTTCTCTGTACTTAAACATGCTAGCAGCACGTCTGGACACACCTTTAGGAGAAATGAGGATATAAATGTATGGAGTGGTGTTGGTGTGTCCTAATGTGCGCTTTTGTTGGCTGCCCGTAGAAAAAGTGCAGTTGCCATCATAGCAACTGGCTGAACTCCATACCAGGAGGTCAACTGAAACGCATTAGGCGTAACTGCACTGATGAAAATGTCTATCACCAACAAGCCGAACAACTATCCCAAAAATTCAAAACGAGTGGGTATGCTCCAACTATTATAGATAAAGCACTGGATCAAGTAAAATCAATTGGTAGAAATACACTTTTGGAGAAGCAAACACATAATATGCAACAGGAACAGAACAAATTTCAATGGGCATTCCTTACAGGATATACAGCTCAACACAAAATAGTGGAAAGATCCTTTCGCAAACATTGGGATATTTTGAAGAAGGACCCAGTTATAGGGGGAGCTATACCGGAAAAACCAGTATTTATATATAAAAAAGCAGCCAATATAGGTTCCAAGCTGGTGAGAAGTCTACATTCGGGACCTCAAATAAAGAGAAGCATCCGGACAAAAGGATTCCATCGTTGCGGGATGTGCTTAGGGTGTAGAAATGTAAAAAGTGAACAGAGGAAAATAGAAAAAGTGGAAATCAATGGCATACAATATAAAGTGGACGAGTTCATTACATGCAACAGTCGCAACTTAATCTACATAATAGAATGCTCATGTAATCTATTTTATGTGGGGAGGACCTCCAGACCATTAAAAACCCGTCTAGGGGAGCACCTCCGCAATATCAGGAAGGGACTGGATACACACTCCCTATCAAGTCATTTCAAGATTACACACAATTGTTCTACTGATCATGTTAAACAATTTGTTGGGGTTAAACTTGTTGAGGCACACGCTCGCCGAAAAGATACAGGCACACAATTGGCGAAGGCCGAGATGAAACTCATTTATGAATTCAATACACTTAAGCCACATGGTCTCAACTTAGACTTTGAACTTAAGTGGTTCTTGTAACCACACATAATCACTCATACACCCACTAAGCCCACATTAAAATTTTCCAATATAGGTCAACGATGTATATAGGGTAGGGCACTTCTTTCACTCATCCATGTGTTTTTTCCTTTTTTTAAGGACCATTTTTAGACATATACAAAAGGAAAAAAAGAAAAAGAATATAAAAACAATGGAACATTAATTGTAAAATACTGAAGAAGCTATTAAGAAATTGTCCCTTTGCAAATATCTGCATGGGAAATCATTATGAAAGGAGAAGATTCCGGAAACGAGAGGCTCTCAATAACAACAAGAAAAAAGAGATTACAACACACGGAACGGTTGCCATGGAAATCGGCAACCGGAAATGACGAAACCGCGAGCAGCGGCGAGACGAGGTAGACGGAGAATAGCAGCTGGATGCCAGGAACTACAACACGCGGACCCGTAGCTATGGAAACCATCGACAGGAAGTGATGCGGGCAACAAAATCAGCTAAACAGAAGTTACTGAACCAAGTGAGGCGGGCCCGTGACCATGGAAACCGATCACCGGAAGAAGTAAAGAAAGTTGTCATAGCGAGTTGACAGGAAGTTTGGGGTCTGTCTCCATGACAACGGAAGAAGGGCCTGTATCGATAAGGGAAGTGAACACAGCTGAACAAAATCATCTGAAATGGATAATGTCTGTGATTGGGCAGAAGATGTTTAAATATGGAATCATGGGAAGACACACTCATCACCTTGAAAAAGACCCAGGTACGGGTTGAAAGAAACGCGTTGGTGGAGGGACGGCCACGGCGATACAGCAGACAGCAACTACCAGGAAAGGTGAGGAGTCCAGGGAGTGATCCGGAGCACTCACTGGGACTACAACTTTCTCCACACCCTCCAGAGTGTTAACGCACAGATACTCTGGCTCTCTGGTAATTAGTTCAATTCTGCTATCACGTATGCCATCCATTGAGTGTTGTTTGGGACAATAAGAATTTGTTTCTTTTTAAATGATCTTATACATTGTTATCTGGTAATTGTTTATATTTTACATTCAGGATTCCTGCAAGGGATCAGTGCTATTAATCTTTTATGGGAAAAAATAAAAACGTATTATGCTATGCGGTTTTTTTCTGATTTTTACATATAACCCTATGATACATCGGGACATGGTCTGACTGAAGAAATCCCAATTGTGATTACCATAAGGGGATTATGGAAGATGCGGATTGATACTTCAGTCTGGTAATTAAGCTAATTTTAATTGTGATCCATTTATGGATGCTAGTTCTTTGGAAGAGGTATGAGGCACTGAAAACAACTAGGTGTGGACTTTTTCTGAGTGACTACTTGGGAAGACAGGAAGAAGTAAAAAGGACTAGCTACACACTGTCTTTTTCTCTTCATTCTGGTAATTGAGCCACTTCTTCTATCCTCTGCACTAACGTTTCAGTGTTACTCCCAGGAGGAGACACGAGGCACTGACTGGTCCACTTGTCACTTATTCTTTGGTAATTACGTGAAAGCTCACATTAAGGATTCCTAAAGGGTGTGGTCCATTCACTCTTTATTTGTAACATATAGGAAAACCTTTTCAAACGTACTATACCATATAGTTTTCTATTTTTCATATAAAATTGTGGAACATCGGAGACTCATCGGACAGAAGATTATCCTAGGACGGAGCCCTTGGATGACGATACGTCGCCTTGATATATAACACCAAAGGGAAGTTTCCCATTTTTGAATAGTGTTAGCGCCTGTACATAAATTGCTCACCACACATACACTTTCAGAATTAGGGTTTTTGGAGAAATTTCCCTACTAGCACTTTTTCTACGGGCAGCCAACAAAAGCGCACATTAGGACACACCAACACCACTCCATACATTTATTCTACCTAAGTTGCCCTCCCTCCAGTGTGTACTCCGAAAGAGTGTTTAGTGCCGCCGCTCACCTTGTCAGCAATCGGCGTACGAGGTTACTTCCAGACAATGTGGAGAAGATGATGTTCATTAAAATGAATTATAATCAATTCCTCCATGGAGACATTCACCAGCAGCAATTGCCTCCAGAAAGTACACGGGGACCTGAGATGGTGGATTCCATTGGGGACGAATTAATAATCTGTGAGGAGGGTGATGTACACAGTGAAAGGGGTGATGAATCGGACGATGATGATGAGGTGGACATCTTGCCTCCGTAGAGCCAGTTTGTGCAAGGAGAGATTGATTGCTTCTTTTTTGGTGGGGGCCCAAACCAACCAGTCATTTCAGTCACAGTCGTGTGGCAGACCCTGTCGCTGAAATGATGGGTTCGTTAAAGTGTGCATGTCCTGTTTTTACAACATAAGGGTGGATGGGAGGGCCCAAGGACAATTCCATCTTGCACCTCTTTTTTCTTTCATTTTTCTTTGCGTCATGTGCTGTTTGGGGAGTATTTTTTTGAAGGGCCATCCTGCGTGACACTGCAGTGCCACTCCTAGATGGGCCCGGTGTTTGTGTCGGCCACTAGGGTCGCTTAGCTTAGTCACACAGCTACCTCATTGCGCCTCTTTTTTTCTTTGCGTCGTGCTGTTTGGGGAGTATTTTTTTGAAGGGCCATCCTGCGTGACACTGCAGTGCCACTCCTAGATGGGCCAGGTGTTTGTGTCGGCCACTAGGGTCGCTTAGCTTAGTCACACAGCTACCTCATTGCACCTCTTTTTTTCTTTGCGTCATGTGCTGTTTGGGGAGTATTTTTTTGAAGGGCCATCCTGCGTGACACTGCAGTGCCACTCCTAGATGGGCCAGGTGTTTGTGTCGGCCACTAGGGTCGCTTAGCTTAGTCACACAGCTACCTCATTGTGCCTCTTTTTTTCTTTGCGTCATGTGCTGTTTGGGGAGTATTTTTTTGAAGGGCCATCCTGCGTGACACTGCAGTGCCACTCCTAGATGGGCCAGGTGTTTGTGTCGGCCACTAGGGTCGCTTAGCTTAGCCATCCAGCGACCTCGGTGCAAATTTTAGGACTAAAAATAATATTGTGAGGTGTGAGGTGTTCAGAATAGACTGAAAATGAGTGGAAATTATGGTTATTGAGGTTAATAATACTATGGGATCAAAATGACCCCCAAATTCTATGATTTAAGCTGTTTTTTAGTTTTTTTTTTTAAAAACACCCGAATCCAAAACACACCCGAATCCAACAAAAAAAATTCGGTGAGGTTTTGCCAAAACGCGTCCGAACCCAAAACACGGCCACGGAACCGAACCCAAAACCAAAACACCAAACCCGAAAAATTTCCGGTGCACATCACTAGAAAATACCACCCCAACTGCATGACTGATCAGGACAGTGCAGCCAGGCCTGGACAGTGGGACAGAGCCCTCAAATCTCCTGGAACCCTCCGCGAGAATGGCAGCTGTGCATGTGTGGTCAGCGGGACCATGCATGTGCACTAGTCCCGCTGCCACTCAATAGCACATCATCGGACCTTTCGGAGCCCGTGTCCCTGCAGCTGCTGGATAAAACATTCCCCTGATACAACTGCATATTGCAATGCATTCGTGGGCACTAATATTGTGCCCAGATCGCATTGAATATGCAATTAATGATAAATGCTCCCCTTAACCTGCATGTGGGTGTTCTTTCGGGAAGCGGTTACAATACCACTAGTAGGGATCCCAGCCGTCAGTAAACAGACAGTGTGAACTCGAGTAGCAGTGAAATGCCGACGCCGGAATCCCGTCGCCACAGGCTATTCTCCCTGTGTGGGAGACTACAACCTGTGGCGAGCTCAGTGAGCCCGTAAGGAGCTTGCTAGTGCTCTCCTGCTGCCGGCATCCCGGTGGCCTGGATCCCTTTGTCAATATACTGACGGACGGTTTTACATACCGATCCCGTTCCTTCTAAGGCTATTCTATTCCAACCTATATGGCCGCACACTTGTAAATGAGAGTAGGGTTACACAATTGATGATGCTGTATAAAATCCATTTGAAGTTTTTATAGATTCTCATTGTATTTACCATTACAGAGTGCCACTAAGTAAACCCATAATTGCATTTCCCCATCACTATACCCAAGGTGGAATTCAATTGTTTGGGCATCAATTGTTTTATCATGCCAGGTTTAGCCACACAAAATGTCTAAACCAGACTGAAATGCTGCCCACGATCCAAAAAGTCCTGTTTGGGTGCCCAAATGGGACACATCGCACATTTCTGCTAGCCAGCTCTGTGAGCTGCAAGCGCGCAGGCCCATATGACAGCACAATTGAATTGCTGCAAGCGGTTTCCCTTAGTGGTGGGCACCCACTGAACAATTGACTGCTACGGGACACACAGCATCACTACCTAATGTAGCAAGCCATGGAATAGCAGGAAATAGGCCATGCTGGTGACACTTCACTTAACCCCTTTTTAGGAAAAATGACAGAGACTTGCTCTGGGACCACGGGGACACCCACCCATTGCCATGTGAAAAGTAAAGGATTTGACAATGCTCTGGGTTCCATGCTCATTGCCAGGGGTTTCATGTTCTGGATTCCAAGCTTGTTGCCAGGAGTTTCACGTTCTGGGTTCCATGATCGTTGTAAGGGGTGTCATGCTTGTTGTTAGTGGTTTCATGGCACAAGATGCAGCTTCTCCCAGAGGCGCCAGTGCTGAGCACTTATGGGTAACGCTGTAACGCTGTGGTCCCTGTCAGATACTAGAGGTCAAGCAGGAACTCTACCATCTGTGTCCTCCAAGGTGGCGACCATTTTTGGAGGGATATTTTAAACAGATTTCCATGTGGACGGCTATTCCGCATGGGACTCTACATAAACAGCGCTGGTGCCCCCAAGCCACTACGGTGGCTGTTGTTACGCCAGTGATGTGACCTAATGTTGGTGGGTATGCAAGAACCAAGAAAGCAAACTACAGCTTATGCTACATACCAAATATTGCCTAAGTGGCTAGTTATCATGGAAATACATGTAAAAATGCTTGTGGCTTTACCAAGTTATATTATTTGTACACTGCTCCTTACAGATTAGACAAATGACCACTGGCCTTTCACACACGCTCTGATTGGGATTCGGTTACATTGCCGGCAGTCAGGATCCCGGCAGTCAGGATACCGACGCCGGAATCTCAACAGCCAGAATCCCGGCTAACGGGTTATTCCCACTGGTGGATGTCCATGACAGCCATAGACTGGGAATAGAACCTGCACAAGCCACCGAGCCCGCAAGGGGCTTCGTTGTGCTCACCCCTCATGCCAGCATTCTGGCTGCCAGGATCCTGGCAACGGTATGCTGACCACCGGGATCCCAACCGCCGGCATACCATACCCAACCCCCCTGATTAGTGGCTAGTAAAGCCACTAGATATCAGATACATAGGGGGAGATGTATCAAACCTTGGAAAGAGATTAAGAGGAGAGAGATAAAAGTATCCACCAATCAACTTCCATCATTTCACATGCTTTGTGTGCCAAAAATGCAGGAGCGTGGCTTAATGGGATGGGTAGTGGCCATAAAATAGTGCCAATTTAAATTACACAGTAGTGTCCATTAGTCACATTACAACGCACAGTAGTGTTCATTATACACATTATACCACACAGTAGTGTACATTATTCCCATTAGACCACACAGTATTACCCCTTATACACAATATGCCAGGGTAGGAACCCTTCTAGACATTACACCACAGTAGAGCCACTTATACATGCTACATCACAGTAGAGCCCCTTATACACATTATGCCATGGTAGAGCCCCTTATACACATTACACCACAGTAGCACCCCCTACAGAGCTGTAAATAGACATTTTGGTGCTCTCAGCCAGAAAGAGAATTGGAGTCCCCCCCAATATTTCCAACAGGGACAGGTTGGGTCGAAGGCGTGCCAAAAATATAGGGTTGTGGCTTCATGGGGAAGGGTAAGTCGGGAACCCGGCGGTCAGGATACTGATGCCAGAATCCCGACTGCTGACAATACCAGCAGCCAGAATACCGATTCACAGGGGCTATTCCCACTCGTGGGTGTCCACAGCACTCATAGAGTGGGAATAGAACCTGTGCCGAGCGCAGAGCCACCGAGCATGCAAGGGGACACAATGCGCTTGGCCCGCTGCCGGCATACTGCCGGCCGGGATATCACTGTCGGTATACTGATGGCTAGCATCCCGACCCTCGGTAAATCATACTGAACCCCATAATAGTACCAACTCACATTACCCTACACAGTAGTGTCGTTATTCACATTACACCATACAGTATTACCCCTTATACATGTTACGTAACACAGTAGAGCCCTTAAATACATTATGCCACAAAGTAGAGTTCCTTCTACATGTTACACTACAGTAGAGCCCCTTATACACGTTACACCACAGTAGAGTAATTTATGCATGTTACACTACAGTAGAGTGGCTTATACACATTATGCCACAGTAGAGTCACATTACACCACACAATAGTGTTCGTTATTCACATTACACCACACAGTATTACTTGTTATGATGCACTGTAGAGCCCCTTATACACATTACACCACAGTAGAGCTGCTTATGCATGTTACACCACAGTAGAGTCACATTACACCACACAGTAGAGCCACATTACACCACACAGTAGAGCCAGTTATTCACATTACACCATACAGTATTACCCTTTATACACATTATGCCACACAGTAGGGCCCTTATACACGTTGTCCCACACAGTAGATCCCCTTATACACTTTACACCACAGTAGAGCTGCTTACACTAAATACACCACAGTAGAGCCGCTTATACAAAATACACCACAGTAGAGCCGCTTATACATGTTACACCACAGTAGAGTAGCTTATACATGTTACACCACAGTAGAGTTGCTTATACAAAATATACCACAGTAGAGCTGCTCACATAAAATACACCAGAGTAGAGCCGCTTATACTTGTTACACCACAGTAGAGTCGCTTATACACATTATGCCACAATAGAGTCACATTACACCACACACTAGAATCTGTTATTTATATATTTACATTACACCACACAGTATAACCCTTATACTTGTAATCTTGTAATGCCACACAGTAGAGCCCCTTATACACGTTGTGCCAGATAAACCCGTTACGCCACAGTAGAATCTCTTATACAAATTATGCCACAATAAAGTCACATTACACCACACAGTATTGTCCTATATTCACATTACACCACACAGTACTACCCCTTATACACATACTGCCATACAGTAGAGCCCCTTATACACTTTACACCACAAGAGAGAATCCGCTCATCACATACATGTTACACCATAGTATTGCTACTTATACACTTTACACCACAAGAGAGCCATTAATACATGTTACACCATAGTATTGCTACTTATACATGTTACACCACAGTAGAGCACTTTACAAACTTTACACCACAGTAGAACCCCTTATAAATATTATGCCATGGTAGAGCCCCTCCCTATCTCTCCTCCTCTTCATTCCTCCTCCTTATAATTCCTCCCCCCTGGGAGTAGCTAGATTGCTTTTTTGTTGCATCCAGCATCAGCAACAGAATGGCTTCTGTACCTGGTGAAAGTCCCTCCAGAGGAACATCATGACATTTCTCCCAGTCCCTGCAGGAGATAGGGAGGGGGCAGAGTGTACAGGACAGGCAGCTGCAGCACAGCCCGCTGTAATATATATTAACAACGGTACGTCAGGCAGCAAAGGAGCCAGGCGTACCACTACTATTATGCATTGCAGCGGCCAGCGGGTGGTAGACAGTCAGTAACGGCGCAAACACGGGTGGATCATGGGTGGAGGCGGACATTTCCGCCCACAGGGCATGTGAGCTCTGTGTGGGTGCACCGGCAGCACCACCTTAGTTGGGGCTGAGCATTTTAGTGACCTGGATCTGGGTATTCAATCCTTCATAACCTCCGTCCTAAGAATTACTAAACTATGTGTTTAAGATTACTACATGCATACATTTAAAATCCACTAAAGATGAATAAATTAGTGTATATTACTAGTGACAACTTTATTTACAAGGTGCCACAGGGTGTCCACAATGCCTTACAGTGATAACACAATTATGTATATACAGAGTATGAGTATATATACTGTATATATATATATATATATATATGTATATATGTGTGTGTGTGTGTGTGTGTGTGTGTGTGTGTGTGTGTGTGTGTATATATATATATATATACACCGCTCAAAAAAATAAAGGGAACACTTAAACAACACAATGTAACTCCAAGTCAATCACACTTCTGTGAAATCAAACTGTCCACTTAGGAAGCAACACTGATTGACAATCAATTTCACATGCTGTTATGCAAATGGAATAGACAACAGGTGGAAATTATAGGGGGTCATTCCGAGTTGTTCGCTCGCAAGCTGCTTTTAGCAGCTTTGCACACGCTAAGCCGCCGCCTACTGGGAGTGAATCTTAGCTTATCAAAATTGCGAACGAAAGATTAGCAGAATTGCGAATAGACACTTCTTAGCAGTTTCTGAGTAGCTCCAGACTTACTCGGCATCTGCGATCAGTTCAGTCAGTTTCGTTCCTGGTTTGACGTCACAAACACACCCAGCGTTCGCCCAGACACTCCTCCGTTTCTCCAGCCACTCCCGCGTTTTTCCCAGAAACGGTAGCGTTTTTTCGCACACACCCATAAAACGGCCAGTTTCCGCCCAGAAACACCCACTTCCTGTCAATCACATTACGATCACCAGATCGAAGAAAAAAACTCGTAATGCCGTGAGTAAAATACCTAACTGCATAGCAAATTTACTTGGCGCAGTCGCACTGCGGACATTGCGCATGCGCATTAGCGACTAATCGCTCTGTTGCGAGAAAAAAATAACGAGCGAACAACTCGGAATGACCCCCATAGGCAATTAGCAAGACACCCCCAATAAAGGAATTGTTCTGCAGGTGGTGACCACAGACCACTTCTCAGCTACTATGCTTTCTGGCTGATGTTTTGGTCACTTTTGAAAGCTGGCGGTGCTTTCACTCTAGTGGCAGCATGAGACGTAGTCTACAACCCACACAAGTGGCTCAGGTAGTGCAGCTCATCCAGGATGGCACATCAATGCGAGCTGTGGCAAGAAGGTTTGCTGTGCCTGTCAGCGTAGTGTCCAGAGCACGGAGGCGCTACCAGGAGACAGGCCAGTATATCAGGAGACGTGGAGGAGGCCGTAGGAGGGCAACAACCCAGCAGCAGGACCGCTACCTCCGCCTTTGTGCAAGAAGGAACAGGAGGAGCACTGCCAGAGCCCTGCAAAATGATCTCCAGCAAGCCACAAATATGCATGTGTCTACTCAGACAATCAGAAACAGACTCCATGAGGGTGGTATGAGGGCCCGACGCCCACAGGTGGGGGTTGTGCTTACAGCCCAACACCGTGCAGGACGTTTGGCATTTGCCAGAGAACACCAAGATTGGCAAATTCGCCACTGGCGCCCTGTGCTCTTCACAGATGAAAGCAGGTTCTCACTGAGCACATGTGACAGACGTGACAGAGTCTGGAGACGCCAAGGAGAACGTTCTGCTGCCTGCAACATCCTCCAGCATGACCGGTTTGGCAGTGGGTCAGTAATGGTGTGGGTTGGCATTTCTTTGGGGGGGGCCGCACAGCCCTCCATGTGCTCGCCAGAGGTAGCCTAACTGCCATTATATACCGAGATGAGATCCTCAGACCCCTTGTGAGACCATATGCTGCTGCGATTGGCCCTGGGTTCTTCCTAATGCAAGACAATGCTAGACCTCATGTGGCTGGAGTGTGTCAGCAGTTCCTGCAAGACGAAGGCATTGATGCTATGGACTGGCCCGCCTGTTCCCCAGACCTGAATCCAATTGAGCACATCTGGGACATCATGTCAAGCTCCATCCACCAACGCCACGTTGCACTACAGACTGTCCAGGAGTTGACGAATGCTTTAGTCCAGGTCTGGAAGGAGATCCCTCAGGAGACCATCCGCCACCTCATCAGGAGCATGCCCAGGTGTTGTAGGGAGGTCATACAGGCACGAGGAGGCCACAGATACTACTGAGCCTCATTTTGACTTGTTTTAAGGACATTACATCAAAGTTGGATCAGCCTGTAGTGTGTTTTTCCACTTTAATTTTGAGGGTGACTCCAAATTCAGACCTCCATGGGTTAATAAATTTGATTTCCATTGATAATTTTTGTGTGATTTTGTTGTCAGCACATTCAACTATGTAAAGAACAAAGTATTTAATAAGAATAATTCATTCATTCAGATCTAGGATGTGTTGTTTAAGTGTTCCCTTTATTTTTTTGGCAGTGCTCCTCCTGTTCCTCGAATTTGCCAATCTTGGTGATCTCTGGCAAATGCCAAACGTCCTGCACGGTGTTGGGCTGTAAGCACAATCCCTACCTGTGGACGTCGGGCCCTCATACCACCCTCATGGAGTCTGTTTCTGATTGTTTGAGTAGACACATGCACATTTGTGGCTTGCTGGAGGTCATTTTGCAGGGCTCTGGCAGTGCTCCTCCTGTTCCTCCTTGCACAAAGGCAGAGGTAGCGGTCCTGCTGCTGGGTTATTGCCCTCCTACGGCCTCCTCCACGTCTCCTGATGTACTGGCCTGTCTCTTGGTAGCGCTTCTATGCTCTGGACACTACGCTGACAGACACAGCAAACCTTCTTGCCACAGCTCGCATTGATGTGCCATCCTGGATGAGCTGCACTACCTGAGCCACTTGTGTGGGTTGTAGACTCCGTCTCATGCTAGCACTAGAGCGAAAGCACCGCCAGCTTTCAAAAGTGACCAAAACATCAGCCAGAAAGCATAGGAGCTTAGACGTGGTCTGTGGTCACCACCTGCAGAACAACTCCTTTATTGGGGGTGTCTTGCTAATTGTCTATAGTTCCCACCTGTTGTCTATTCCATTTGCACAACAGCATGTGAAATTGATTGTCAATCAGTGTTGCTTCCTAAGTGGACAGTTTGATTTCACAGAAGTGTGATTGACTTGGAGTTGCATTGTGTTGTTTAAGTGTTCCCTTTATTTTTTTTGGAGCAGTGTATGTATATATATATATATATATATACATACACACAATCCAAAAAATCCGGCACTCAATATATACATTTCATCTGACTGTGTGCCATTGTTAGAGATGTAATACGTAGCAAGTTAAGAACCACTGTAGTTCAAAACAAAATACGGTACTTTAGGACTAAGGGGGTAATTCAGACCTGATCGCTAGGGTGCGTTTTTTGCATCCCTGCAATAAGGTAGTTGCCGATACAGGGGAAGGGTATATGGTGTGTGCAGGGGTGCGATCGCATTTGTTGGAGAGCTGCACAAACATCAGTTTGTGCAGTTTCTGCTCAGCCCAGGACTTACTCTGCTGCTGCGATGATCGGGCCGGAGCTGATGTCAGAAACTCTCCCTCCAAAAGCCTGGTCCCTCCTGAGTTTTCCCGGACACTCCTACAAAACGGTCAGTTGCCGCCCACAAACGGCATCTTCCTGTCAGTCACCTTGCGATCGCCTGTGCAATCGCTTTTTTCGCACCATCCCGTCGCTATGCACCGATGCTCGGTGCAGTCGTCTGACACACTGGTGCATTGCGGTGCATACGCATTTGCAGCACAGACCTGATTGCCTGCTGTGCAAAAACGCAGAGCAACGATCAGGTCTGAATTACCCCCTAAATACTGTGAATATATATTCAAAAAAAAGTCACATGAAATTACCCATGGCATATAGGCTAAAACCAGTCATGCTGTGATACATGTAGGCAATTTTATATACAGAAAACATGCAGTTCAGCACATGCACCGTATCGATGTAGCATTTCGGGACCACGGCGGGACCTGTCTTCAGGACATGCAAGTGCCTTATAGGAGAGACAGAATCACCATACAACATCGAAGTACTCATCTAAATAGTGCCTCCATGTCAGCTATCCAAACCGAGAGTCAGCGTTGAGCACCCGGTGCTCCGGAAGAGCAAGCGCTGATGACATCATCAGATAGCGGCTGTTGCCGTGGCAACCCACTAAACACCGCACTCCTCCGCTGTCTCCCAGGCCCCTATTACATTATGGGGGTTATTGAGAGATGAATGTAGATCACTGCATACCCATCCAGATCTGCATTCATCTCTGCCCATGCTGGGGGCTGCCCAGCACAGGGCAAGGCCGTCCAGCATGTGTGAGGAGGCCTCCCGATGCGTCCGCAATTAGATTGCGGACACATTCGGATCTAAGATCAACCCCTGTCAGCGCAGCCTGGCTGCCCTGTCAGGTGGTCGGCAGCCATTTTTTTGGGGAGCGGTTGCGTGAAACCAGTCTCGGGCCGCCCCCATTTTTCCAGTTGCCCTCCCCCCCCCCCCCCCCGCAACGCCGTAATCCCCACCCCCGCAGCGCCATCACCTGTCAATCACATTGCAGTCGCACCCATCGGGATGCGACCGCAATAAGTAGGGCTGCGCAGCCGCCGTGCATGTGCAGTTTGCTGCCACCAGCAAACTGCGCTGCGGGCCGCTATTACGGTCGGGTCTGAATGACCCCCTATATTTCAGACATTATGTCACGTCCAGCTCTATAGTGGGCAGACAGCAGCTAACTACAGCACTGTGTTACCCCCTAATTGGTGAAACTGAATTGGGGCGACTATAGTAAACATTGCTGCTACTTAATTCATATGTGACAGATTGCTTAAGTGCTGATGATTAGATCATAATAAAAAACTGTCACTGCAGTGCACATAGGGGATTTTCAGTACGGCTTGCAAATTCTGCTAAAAATGAGGATTTGCAATCCATTATTTTGCATGCTGGGGGCCACCCATCACAGGGCAAGGCCGCCCAGTATGCTAAATGGCGGCCACCAGCTACGACCGCGATTGTGGTCACAGCAATTGTGGGCGACCCCCTGCAGCCGCAGCTAGGCTGCGTATGCAGGCGATCATCCACCATTTTTCCATTTGCCGGCCGAGCACACGCAGCACGGTCCCTGCACGTGCGCACTGCCGCTGAGGACAGGTTTATTGCCGTCGCATCACTTAGCGATGCGTCCTGAATAACCCCCACAGTGTGGTATATAATTAGCATCACAGTGAGTGTTGTATAATTGTTAGTGGTCCTGTCAGCACATTGATGGACACCTAGGGGTTCCGCGTTAGTAGAACAATGTGTGGCTATAAGTAGAGATGAGCGGGTTCGGTTCCTCTGAATCCGAACCCGCCCGAACTTCATGTTTTTTCTCACGGGTCCGAGCGACTCGGATCTTCCCGCCTTGCTCGGTTAACCCGAGCGCGCCCGAACGTCATCATGACGCTGTCGGATTCTCGCGAGACTCGGATTCTATATAAGGAGCCGCGCGTCGCCGCCATTTTCACACGTGCATTGAGATTGATAGGGAGAGGACGTGGCTGGCGTCCTCTCCATTTAGATTAGAAGAGAGAGAGTGAGATTGATTTGAGACAGAGACACTTGATTTACTGGAGCTTAGGAGTACTGTAGAGAGTGCAGAGTTTACTAGTGACTGACCACAGTGACCACCAGACAGTGCAGTTTTATTTAATATAATCCGTTCTCTGCCTGAAAAAAACGATACACAGTGACTCAGTCACATACCATATCTGTGTGCACTGCTCAGCCCAGTGTGCTGCATCATCTATGTATATATCTGACTGTGCTCACACAGCTTATAATTGTGGGGGAGACTGGGGAGCAGTGCCAGTTATAGGTTATAGCAGGAGCCAGGAGTACATATTAAAATTAAACAGTGCACACTTTTGCTGCAGGAGTGCCACTGCCAGTGTGACTGACCAGTGACCTGACCACACTGACCACCAGTATAGTTAGTAGTATACTATATTGTGATTGCCTGAAAAAGTTAAACACTCGTCGTGTGACTTGTGTGGTGTTTTTTTATTTATTCTATAAAAAACTCATTCTGCTGACAGACAGTGTCCAGCAGGTCCGTCATTATATAATATATACCTGTCCGGCTGCAGTAGTGATATATATATATTTTTTATATCATTATTTATCATCCAGTCGCAGCAGACACAGTACGGTAGTTCACGGCTGTAGCTACCTCTGTGTCGGCACTCGGCAGTCCATCCATAATTGTATACCACCTACCCGTGGGTTTTTTTTCTTTCTTCTTTATACATACTACATCTCATTATCATCCAGTCTATATTAGCAGCAGACACAGTACAGTACGGTAGTCCACGGCTGTAGCTACCTCTGTGTCGGCACTCGGCAGTCCGTCCATAATTGTATACCACCTACCCGTGGTTTTTTTTTCTTTCTTCTTTATACATACATACTACATCTCATTATCAACCAGTCTATATTAGCAGCAGACACAGTACAGTACGGTAGTCCACGGCTGTAGCTACCTCTGTGTCGGCACTCGGCAGTCCGTCCATAATTGTATACCACCTACCCGTGGTTTTTTTTTCTTTCTTCTTTATACATACATACTACATCTCATTATCAACCAGTCTATATTAGCAGCAGACACAGTACAGTACGGTAGTCCACGGCTGTAGCTACCTCTGTGTCGGCACTCGGCAGTCCGTCCATAATTGTATACCACCTACCCGTGGTTTTTTTTTCTTTCTTCTTTATACATACATACTACATCTCATTATCAACCAGTCTATATTAGCAGCAGACACAGTACAGTACGGTAGTCCATGGCTGTAGCTACCTCTGTGTCGGCACTCGGCAGTCCGTCCATAATTGTATACCACCTACCCGTGGTTTTTTTTCTTTCTTCTTTATACATACATACTACATCTCATTATCAACCAGTCTATATTAGCAGCAGACACAGTACAGTACGGTAGTCCACGGCTGTAGCTACCTCTGTGTCGGCACTCGGCAGTCCATCCATAATTGTATACCACCTACCCGTGGTTTTTTTTTCTTTCTTCTTTATACATACTACATCTCATTATCATCCAGTCTATATTAGCAGCAGACACAGTACGGTAGTCCACGGCTGTAGCTACCTCTGTGTCGGCACTCGGCAGTCCGTCCATAATTGTATACCACCTACCCGTGGTTTTTTTTCTTTCTTCTTTATACATACATACTACATCTCATTATCAACCAGTCTATATTAGCAGCAGACACAGTACAGTACGGTAGTCCACGGCTGTAGCTACCTCTGTGTCGGCACTTGACAGTCCGTCCATAATTGTATACCACCTACCCGGGGTTTTTTTTTCTTTCTTCTTTATACATACATACTACATCTCATTATCAACCAGTCTATATTAGCACAGACACAGTACAGTACGGTAGTCCACGGCTGTAGCTACCTCTGTGTCGGCACTCGGCAGTCCATCCATAATTGTATACCACCTACCCGTGGTTTTTTTTTCTTTCTTCTTTATACATACTACATCTCATTATCATCCAGTCTATATTAGCAGCAGACACAGTACAGTACGGTAGTCCACGGCTGTAGCTACCTCTGTGTCGGCACTCGGCAGTCCGTCCATAATTGTATACCACCTACCCGTGGTTTTTTTTTCTTTCTTCTTTATACATACATACTACATCTCTTTATCAACCAGTCTATATTAGCAGCAGACACAGTACAGTACGGTAGTCCACGGCTGTAGCTACCTCTGTGTCGGCACTCGGCAGTCCATCCATAATTGTATACCACCTATCCGTGGTTTTTTTTTCTTTCTTCTTTATACATACATACTACATCTCTTTATCAACCAGTCTATATTAGCAGCAGACACAGTACAGTAGTCCACGGCTGTAGCTACCTCTGTGTCGGCACTCGGCAGTCCATCCATAATTGTATACCACCTACCCGTGGTTTTTTTTTCTTTCTTCTTTATACATACATACTACATCTCTTTATCAACCAGTCTATATTAGCAGCAGACACAGTACGGTAGTCCACGGCTGTAGCTACCTCTGTGTCGGCACTCGGCAGTCCATCCATAATTGTATACCACCTACCCGTGGTTTTTTTTTCTTTCTTCTTTATACATATTACATCTCATTATCATCCAGTCTATATTAGCAGCAGACACAGTACAGTACGGTAGTCCACGGCTGTAGCTACCTCTGTGTCGGCACTCGGCAGTCCGTCCATAATTGTATACCACCTACCCGTGGTTTTTTTTTCTTTCTTCTTTATACATACATACTACATCTCTTTATCAACCAGTCTATATTAGCAGCAGACACAGTACAGTAGTCCACGGCTGTAGCTACCTCTGTGTCGGCACTCGGCAGTCCATCCATAATTGTATACCACCTACCCGTGGTTTTTTTTTCTTTCTTCTTTATACATACTACATCTCATTATCATCCAGTCTATATTAGCAGCAGACACAGTACAGTACGGTAGTCCACGGCTGTAGCTACCTCTGTGTCGGCACTCGGCAGTCCGTCCATAATTGTATACCACCTACCCGTGGTTTTTTTTTCTTTCTTCTTTATACATACATACTACATCTCATTATCAACCAGTCTATATTAGCAGCAGACACAGTACAGTACGGTAGTCCACGGCTGTAGCTACCTCTGTGTCGGCACTCGGCAGTCCGTCCATAATTGTATACCACCTACCCGTGGTTTTTTTTTCTTTCTTCTTTATACATACATACTACATCTCATTATCAACCAGTCTATATTAGCAGCAGACACAGTACAGTACGGTAGTCCACGGCTGTAGCTACCTCTGTGTCGGCACTCGGCAGTCCATCCATAATTGTATACCACCTACCCGTGGTTTTTTTTTCTTTCTTCTTTATACATACTACATCTCATTATCATCCAGTCTATATTAGCAGCAGACACAGTACAGTACGGTAGTCCACGGCTGTAGCTACCTCTGTGTCGGCACTCGGCAGTCCGTCCATAATTGTATACCACCTACCCGTGGTTTTTTTTTCTTTCTTCTTTATACATACATACTACATCTCATTATCAACCAGTCTATATTAGCAGCAGACACAGTACAGTACGGTAGTCCACGGCTGTAGCTACCTCTGTGTCGGCACTCGGCAGTCCGTCCATAATTGTATACCACCTACCCGTGGTTTTTTTTTCTTTCTTCTTTATACATACATACTACATCTCATTATCAACCAGTCTATATTAGCAGCAGACACAGTACAGTACGGTAGTCCACGGCTGTAGCTACCTCTGTTTCGGCACTCGGCAGTCCATCCATAATTGTATACCACCTACCCGTGGTTTTTTTTCTTTCTTCTTTATACATACTACATCTCATTATCATCCAGTCTATATTAGCAGCAGACACAGTACAGTACGGTAGTCCACGGCTGTAGCTACCTCTGTGTCGGCACTCGGCAGTCCGTCCATAATTGTATACCACCTACCCGTGGTTTTTTTTTCTTTCTTCTTTATACATACATACAACATCTCTTTATCAACCAGTCTATATTAGCAGCAGACACAGTACAGTACGGTAGTCCATGGCTGTAGCTACCTCTGTGTCGGCACTCGGCAGTCCATCCATAATTGTATACCACCTATCCGTGTTTTTTTTTTCTTTCTTCTTTATACATACATACTACATCTCTTTATCAACCAGTCTATATTAGCAGCAGACACAGTACAGTAGTCCACGGCTGTAGCTACCTCTGTGTCGGCACTCGGCAGTCCATCCATAATTGTATACCACCTACCCGTGGTTTTTTTTCTTTCTTCTTTATACATACATACTACATCTCTTTATCAACCAGTCTATATTAGCAGCAGACACAGTACGGTAGTCCACGGCTGTAGCTACCTCTGTGTCGGCACTCGGCAGTCCATCCATAATTGTATACCACCTACCCGTGGTTTTTTTTTCTTTCTTCTTTATACATACTACATCTCATTATCATCCAGTCTATATTAGCAGCAGACACAGTACAGTACGGTAGTCCACGGCTGTAGCTACCTCTGTGTCGGCACTCGGCAGTCCGTCCATAATTGTATACCACCTACCCGTGGTTTTTTTTTCTTTCTTCTTTATACATACATACTACATCTCTTTATCAACCAGTCTATATTAGCAGCAGACACAGTACAGTAGTCCACGGCTGTAGCTACCTCTGTGTCGGCACTCGGCAGTCCATCCATAATTGTATACCACCTACCCGTGGTTTTTTTTTTCTTCTTTATACATACATACTACATCTCTTTATCAACCAGTCTATATTAGCAGCAGACACAGTACAGTACGGTAGTCCACGGCTGTAGCTACCTCTGTGTCGGCACTCGGTAGTCCGTCCATAATTGTATACCACCTACCCGTGGTTTTTTTTTCTATCTTCTTTATACATACATACTACATCTCATTATCAACCAGTCTATATTAGCAGCAGACACAGTACAGTACTCCACGGCTGTAGCTACCTCTGTGTCGGCACTCGACAGTCCGTCCATAATTGTATACCACCTACCCGTGTTTTTTTCTTCTTTCTTCTTTATACATACATACTACATCTCTTTATCAACCAGTCTATATTAGCAGCAGACACAGTACAGTACGGTAGTCCACGGCTGTAGCTACCTCTGTGTCGGCACTCGGCAGTCCGTCCATAATTGTATACCACCTACCCGTGGTTTTTTTTTCTTTCTTCTTTATACATACATACTACATCTCTTTATCAACCAGTCTATATTAGCAGCAGACACAGTACGGTAGTCCACGGCTGTAGTTACCTCTGTGTCGGCACTCGGCAGTCCGTCCATAATTGTATACTAGTATCCATCCATCTCCATTGTTTACCTGAGGTGCCTTTTAGTTGTGCCTATTAAAATATGGAGAACAAAAATGTTGAGGTTCCAAAATTAGGGAAAGATCAAGATCCACTTCCACCTCGTGCTGAAGCTGCTGCCACTAGTCATGGCCGAGACGATGAAATGCCAGCAACGTCGTCTGCCAAGGCCGATGCCCAATGTCATAGTACAGAGCATGTCAAATCCAAAACACCAAATATCAGTAAAAAAAGGACTCCAAAACCTAAAATAAAATTGTCGGAGGAGAAGCGTAAACTTGCCAATATGCCATTTACCACACGGAGTGGCAAGGAACGGCTGAGGCCCTGGCCTATGTTCATGGCTAGTGGTTCAGCTTCACATGAGGATGGAGGCACACAGCCTCTCGCTAGAAAAATGAAAAGACTCAAGCTGGCAAAAGCAGTAGCACCGCAAAGAACTGTGCGTTCTTCGAAATCCCAAATCCACAAGGAGAGTCCAATTGTGTCGGTTGCGATGCCTGACCTTCCCAACACTGGACGTGAAGAGCATGCGCCTTCCACCATTTGCACGCCCCCTGCAAGTGCTGGAAGGAGCACCCGCAGTCCAGTTCCTGATAGTCAGATTGAAGATGTCAGTGTTGAAGTACACCAGGATGAGGAGGATATGGGTGTTGCTGGCGCTGGGGAGGAAATTGACCAGGAGGATTCTGATGGTGAGGTGGTTTGTTTAAGTCAGGCACCCGGGGAGACACCTGTTGTTCGTGGGAGGAATATGGCCGTTGACATGCCTGGTGAAAATACCAAAAAAATCAGCTCTTCGGTGTGGAACTATTTCAACAGAAATGCGGACAACAGGTGTCAAGCCGTGTGTTCCCTTTGTCAAGCTGTAATAAGTAGGGGTAAGGACGTTAACCACCTCGGAACATCCTCCCTTATACGTCACCTGCAGCGCATTCATAATAAGTCAGTGACAAGTTCAAAAACTTTGGGTGACAGCGGAAGCAGTCCACTGACCAGTAAATCCCTTCCTCTTGTAACCAAGCTCACGCAAACCACCCCACCAACTCCCTCAGTGTCAATTTCCTCCTTCCCCAGGAATGCCAATAGTCCTGCAGGCCATGTCACTGGCAATTCTGACGATTCCTCTCCTGCCTGGGATTCCTCCGATGCATCCTTGCGTGTAACGCCTACTGCTGCTGGCGCTGCTGTTGTTGCTGCTGGGAGTCGATGGTCATCCCAGAGGGGAAGTCGTAAGACCACTTTTACTACTTCCACCAAGCAATTGACTGTCCAACAGTCCTTTGCGAGGAAGATGAAATATCACAGCAGTCATCCTACTGCAAAGCGGATAACTGAGGCCTTGGCATCCTGGGTGGTGAGAAACGTGGTTCCGGTATCCATCATTACTGCAGAGCCAACTAGAGACTTGTTGGAGGTACTGTGTCCCCGGTACCAAATACCATCTAGGTTCCATTTCTCTAGGCAGGCGATACCGAAAATGTACACAGACCTCAGAAAAAGAGTCACCAGTGTCCTAAAAAATGCAGCTGTACCCAATGTCCACTTAACCACGGACATGTGGACAAGTGGAGCAGGGCAGGGTCAGGACTATATGACTGTGACAGCCCACTGGGTAGATGTATGGACTCCCGCCGCAAGAACAGCAGCGGCGGCACCAGTAGCAGCATCTCGCAAACGCCAACTCTTTCCTAGGCAGGCTACGCTTTGTATCACCGGTTTCCAGAATACGCACACAGCTGAAAACCTCTTACGGCAACTGAGGAAGATCATCGCGGAATGGCTTACCCCAATTGGACTCTCCTGTGGATTTGTGGCATCGGACAACGCCAGCAATATTGTGTGTGCATTAAATATGGGCAAATTCCAGCACGTCCCATGTTTTGCACATACCTTGAATTTGGTGGTGCAGAATTATTTAAAAAACGACAGGGGCGTGCAAGAGATGCTGTCGGTGGCCAGAAGAATTGCGGGACACTTTCGGCGTACAGGCACCACGTACAGAAGACTGGAGCACCACCAAAAACTACTGAACCTGCCCTGCCATCATCTGAAGCAAGAAGTGGTAACGAGGTGGAATTCAACCCTCTATATGCTTCAGAAGTTGGAGGAGCAGCAAAAGGCCATTCAAGCCTATACAATTGAGCACGATATAGGAGGTGGAATGCACCTGTCTCAAGCGCAGTGGAGAATGATTTCAACGTTGTGCAAGGTTCTGATGCCCTTTGAACTTGCCACACGTGAAGTCAGTTCAGACACTGCCAGCCTGAGTCAGGTCATTCCCCTCATCAGGCTTTTGCAGAAGAAGCTGGAGACATTGAAGGAGGAGCTAACACGGAGCGATTCCGCTAGGCATGTGGGACTTGTGGATGGAGCCCTTAATTCGCTTAACAAGGATTCACGGGTGGTCAATCTGTTGAAATCAGAGCACTACATTTTGGCCACCATGCTCGATCCTAGATTTAAAGCCTACCTTGGATCTCTCTTTCCGGCAGACACAAGTCTGCTGGGGTTGAAAGACCTGCTGGTGAGAAAATTGTCAAGTCAAGCGGAACGCGACCTGTCAACATCTCCTCCTTCACATTCTCCCGCAACTGGGGGTGCGAGGAAAAGGCTCAGAATTCCGAGCCCACCCGCTGGCGGTGATGCAGGGCAGTCTGGAGCGACTGCTGATGCTGACATCTGGTCCGGACTGAAGGACCTGACAACGATTACGGACATGTCGTCTACTGTCACTGCATATGATTCTCTCACCATTGAAAGAATGGTGGAGGATTATATGAGTGACCGCATCCAAGTAGGCACGTCACACAGTCCATACTTATACTGGCAGGAAAAAGAGGCAATTTGGAGGCCCTTGCACAAACTGGCTTTATTCTACCTAAGTTGCCCTCCCACAAGTGTGTACTCCGAAAGAGTGTTTAGTGCCGCCGCTCACCTTGTCAGCAATCGGCGTACGAGGTTACATCCAGAAAATGTGGAGAAGATGATGTTCATTAAAATGAATTATAATCAATTCCTCCGCGGAGACATTGACCAGCAGCAATTGCCTCCACAAAGTACACAGGGAGCTGAGATGGTGGATTCCAGTGGGGACGAATTGATAATCTGTGAGGAGGGGGATGTACACGGTGATATATCGGAGGATGATGATGAGGTGGACATCTTGCCTCTGTAGAGCCAGTTTGTGCAAGGAGAGATTAATTGCTTCTTTTTTGGTGGGGGTCCAAACCAACCCGTCATATCAGTCACAGTCGTGTGGCAGACCCTGTCACTGAAATGATGGGTTGGTTAAAGTGTGCATGTCCTGTTTTGTTTATACAACATAAGGGTGGGTGGGAGGGCCCAAGGACAATTCCATCTTGCACCTCTTTTTTCTTTTCTTTTTCTTTGCGTCATGTGCTGTTTGGGGAGGGTTTTTTGGAAGGGCCATCCTACGTGACATTGCAGTGCCACTCCTAGATGGGCCCGGTGTTTGTGTCGGCCACTAGGGTCGCTTATCTTACTCACACAGTCAGCTACCTCATTGCGCCTCTTTTTTTCTTTGCGTCATGTGCTGTTTGGGGAGTGTTTTTTGGAAGGGCCATCCTACGTGACACTGCAGTGCCACTCCTAGATGGGCCCGGTGTTTGTGTCGGCCACTAGGGTCGCTTATCTTACTCACACAGTCAGCTACCTCATTGCGCCTCTTTTTTTCTTTGCGTCATGTGCTGTTTGGGGAGGTTTTTTTGGAAGGGATATCCTGCGTGACACTGCAGTGCCACTCCTAGATGGGCCCGGTGTTTGTGTCGGCCACTAGGGTCGCTAATCTTACTCACACAGCTACCTCATTGCGCCTCTTTTTTTCTTTGCGTCATGTGCTGTTTGGGGAGGGTTTTTTGGAAGGGACATCCTGCGTGACACTGCAGTGCCACTCCTAGATGGGCCCGGTGTTTGTGTCGGCCACTAGGGTCGCTTATCTTACTCACACAGTCAGCTACCTCATTGCGCCTCTTTTTTTCTTTGCGTCATGTGCTGTTTGGGGAGGGTTTTTTGGAAGGGCCATCCTGCGTGACACTGCAGTGCCACTCCTAGATGGGCCCGGTGTTTGTGTCGGCCACTAGGGTCGCTTATCTTACTCACACAGTCAGCTACCTCATTGCGCCTCTTTTTTTCTTTGCGTCATGTGCTGTTTGGGGAGGGTTTTTTGGAAGGGCCATCCTGCGTGACACTGCAGTGCCACTCCTAGATGGGCCCGGTGTTTGTGTCGGCCACTAGGGTCGCTTATCTTACTCACACAGTCAGCTACCTCATTGCGCCTCTTTTTTTCTTTGCGTCATGTGCTGTTTGGGGAGGGTTTTTTGGAAGGGACATCCTGCGTGACACTGCAGTGCCACTCCTAGATGGGCCCGGTGTTTGTGTCGGCCACTAGGGTCGCTAATCTTACTCACACAGCTACCTCATTGCGCCTCTTTTTTTCTTTGCGTCATGTGCTGTTTGGGGAGGGTTTTTTGGAAGGGACATCCTGCGTGACACTGCAGTGCCACTCCTAGATGGGCCCGGTGTTTGTGTCGGCCACTAGGGTCCCTTATCTTACTCACACAGCGACCTCGGTGCAAATTTTAGGACTAAAAATAATATTGTGAGGTGTGAGGTATTCAGAATAGACTGAAAATGAGTGGAAATTATGGTTTTTGAGGTTAATAATACTTTGGGATCAAAATGACCCCCAAATTCTATGATTTAAGCTGTTTTTTAGGGTTTTTTGAAAAAAACACCCGAATCCAAAACACACCCGAATCCGACAAAAAAAATTCGGTGAGGTTTTGCCAAAACGCGGTCGAACCCAAAACACGGCCGCGGAACCGAACCCAAAACCAAAACACAAAACCCGAAAAATTTCAGGCGCTCATCACTAGCTATAAGACTGGTGTACTAGTATACATATTGGCTCTCACGGTCAGAGAGACTCTGGGTATAAGGTGGACTCAGTGTATGGAGAAACATCATGAACCGTCAGTCATATGTCTCTATATAGGGTTGGTATCGGCCGAGATCCCGGCGCTCAGCAGCCAGCGGTCAATGCCTGGGGGAAGGGGGGGGGGCATGAGCGCACTCGTGGACACCAATAAGTGGGAATAGTCCTGACCGCCGGCCACATAACTACATCCCTCTATATATACTGGTGGATGCCAACACATAGTAACAAGCAAATACAGGGATACTACAATGCAAATACTGGATTCCACAATAACTGCATCCTCCCCGGTCACCTTCAGTGGACACTTTGCCCGGCCACAGCCGGACAGGAGGTTCGGGAGCTAAGGACAGGCCATCTCCGTGGGAGAGGACCCCTGTGAGGGAGTGAGGGCTGCCCTGTACAGTATAACCGAAGGAGTCAGTGCAGTGCAGGGAGAAGAGAAGACCTTGGCGGAGGACCAGAGGTGACCGGCTGGCTGCAGAGAGAACCCTGCCAAAGAGTGCAGCCCGATGCGGTGCTCAGCATCCCGGGCGACGCTGAAGACCGAAGGAGCCGGGTCGTGAGGTGGCGGAAGAGCCGCAGCAAGGGGTGAGATACTGGTCCGTACCCTAAGCCCAGGACCGGTGCTAGGGTGTTTGGCGCCCCAGTGCAAACTATAAATTTGCGCCCTCCCATATTTTACAAAGGGACAGCGTGCAGCAAAAAAGGGCTGTGGTTTGTTAAGTTCGCTTAACTTACAGGGAAAAGCAGTACCTTATTACACAGTGGTTCGGGCCGCTGCGGCCGCTAAGTGTGTGCGCTAAACCACTATGAAATGTATGCACGTTGCGTAAGCACACCGACACGCTGTGAGCACAATACAGCTACACGTGTGGGTGAATACACCTTAAAGTAAACCCTTAACAGAAATGGAATACAAAACCAGTAGTTATGTTATGTTGTGGCCCAAAGCAGCAACAAATATTTACTAAAAAGGGGTATACACAGAAATAACAATATCACAGAGAAGAGGCTACAACCAGTGGATACATACGTTTGTCAATCAGTCAATCTAGCAAGATGACCTTCAGAGAATTAGCCTGGGACCGGCAAGGAGGCCTGGCTTTTATGCAATTGTCCAAAACATAATACAATGGGAAATGTATGCTCTTCAAACATTGGTCCGGGGGTGGGACATATCCTGTGCACTGGGGATCATTGGTCAGCTCAACCAGTGGGCTATGACTAAGTCCTGAGATGTGATTACCTTTGTTTACATTTGAGTTCCTGCCCCAAGACCAGTTAAACCCACCACATTATCATACATAAATCCGGTACTGCTAATAACTTATTGCCGCAATATGAGACAATATCCTCACACTCACCGGATTACTGTTTATGTGACCCTGAACAATATGATCCCACACATGATATATTTATTCATTCCCAATCTTGTGATATGTGTATGTGTGTGTGTATATATATATATATATATATATATATATATATATATATAGTTTCCTGCTATTACAATTAGTTATGTAATATATATATTACCATGGGTTAGATGTATTTAAACTATGTGTATGAGAATATAAATGTTTCACATTTGATATATCATACATCAAATGTCTGGTCTGTAAATGTCAGCTTTTTAGTGGTTTTGCAAGTTATTAAACAAGCAAGGGTTTGGCTTGTGCTTGTGTAGGATATATTGTTCTCTTGTGTGTTCTGACTTCCAGTGCAACAATGACAGTCCAGTATCTGTTGACTCAATATACAACTCTAAAACAATTGAGGCAAACAACGGTATTTACACATTCCCTCAGCCCAAATTCCATTTTCCATGGTCACAATGATTATGTAAACAAGACAGTTTGATACATTCAAGACACTGTATTTAGTTTCTGGAAGTATCACCTTTGAATGTGTATAAGAGCGACTTGCTATTTTGTGACAATAATTATGCACTATACAGATAAAATATTGAATATGGCTTTGTGGCTTTTCTATGCGAATGCGTATGTTACCATATTTACTCATACCACATGCTAATACAAGCCAATGTACGCAGCATACGGGTATGCACACACACGGCGAGTACGCACCCGCACAGAGGCCACTCTGTGTGGTGTTTGCACGTGTTGAGTGTGGGTGTAATATTTTCGACTTCAACAGTCCACCCTTTGGCAGTAAACAATAACTGCCACACATAACTAATAACACTGAAAATATTACATTTACTATATGTACAATGTTCGGATAACAGGGGAAGAGTTGTAGGTGGGAAATATATAGCCTAGTGGGATAGAAAAAAGCGTGTATGTATGAGTAAATGTCTGAGGGGGATGTATCATCATGCCGTATAAGTTCTAAAGAAAGCTTCGAGGTACTGCGAAGTATACATTTGATCCTTCTCATCCCGTATTAAGGGTCTGTACATGGGCAAACAAACATTACCGAGATCTTTCTAGGCAAGGGCCATTAGCCCTCACCTTGTCCGGCTTCTTATAATAACAAATGGGCAGCACATTTATCTGATGATACATGTGGGGAGATGTATGTGTATGCCATTATGTGTGGATAAAGTTTATCGACTATGTGTGTTATTAACTGAAGTTTGCAGAGATGAGCGTAAGACATATAAAGATACATTCACATAAATTAGGGTACACTGAAGTCTTTTCCGGTTGTAGGTCTCTGGGTATAGGGGAAAACAGAAAAATGGTGAAAGAAACAGGCCATGAAATTCATTTGCATTCCTTATCACAACACTGTTTCTACGGTTGGGTCATATATCAAATCTGCCGCTGTTACAACGCCCTCGCTCCTTAGACTTATCAAATTTGTCTTATGTTTTCGCTGCGTCAAAATTCGAACACATCGGAATATCAGACCGATAATTATGACCTCACCCAGGATACAGAGGAGAAACTTTCCCACACTTGCAATTACACTTTGTGCCCACTCTCCTAACCCAGAGAACCATTTGAGTGGGTTCAACCATGAGTCCCAGCCGGTCAATTCATTACCCACAGCCGCTAGAGTAAGGTTGTGTTTCCTTCTGAACTCCCACTTCAACTGCAAGATCTCTTCCATCTTTTGATCGATGATCTCCGTTGGGTCTTCAGTACTGTTTGTAATATAAGTACAGCACTTCACACCATATTGAGTTGCCAGAGTAACACAATACCCACCTGTCATGGCCGTGATGTAATTTAAGACCATCCTGTGCTGGACCAGCTCCTTCTTGTAGGCCTGTAGCTCCCTACCCGTATACCTGAAGGTGTCATCATACATTTCAGTGATATTATCTATCAAGTTTGCCAGCGCATGGATGTATCTATAATTTAATGCGAAAAGAATCTGAATCCCGGTGGATTCATGGATCAAATCAGAGGCTGCAAGCTCTGTCCTATCTATGAGGTGTCTCTTGACAAAGCGGTTCATAATGTGTATGAGATAAGGAGTCTGAGCGTTGCGGTGAATATCTTTCATTTTGTCATGCGCAGTGGTCATAACCTCTGGTAGTACTCTGCCTATGTAACACATTCCTTCGGAGCTCGGAGTAAGCCACTTGTACGCTTTCCTTCCACATATGAAATATGCATCACATATGCAGTTTTCATCAGACAACAACCCCTCACATTGTCTCCGAGCTCCGTGACTACCAGATCTCTTTCTGATACCAGCCTTGATCAAAGTGATGGACTGATCCTGGGGTCCTATGAATCCATCCTCCCCATCAGAACCCATTCCAGATCCTTGCTCGACTTCTCGGGGGCCCTCACAAAAACAAATTGTCCTGATCAAAATAGAATCACAAGAAAAAAAGAAAAAGCCAGAACACAGTCTCTTGATGTGGATCCATTTCGGTAAGGAGAAAAATAGGAAGGGAGAAAAAAAGAAAAATGCAGTGTTTGTGTGTGTGTGTGTGTGTGTGTGTGTGTGTGTGTGTGTGTGTGTGATTGGAGGAAAGAAATTATGACAACCGTCCTTGATTTTTGCTGTTCACCACGCTCAGGTGCCGTTCAACAGTCCTGCCTCTCAGCTTTCCCGGAATAGATTCTCTAGTGATATGAGGTTCTCTTCACCTTTCTCTTTCTCACGAGTTTTCTCCGGGTCAGCGACCTTCTTGCAGTGGGACGAGTGGACCCAAGTCTCTCTTGGCAACCTTCAGTGCTGTCGTGCAGGTCAACAAAACTTGATACGGTCCTTCCCACCTGTCAATGAGGCAACCTGAGCGTAGAAAATTTCGAATCATCACATAGTCCCCAGGTTCAATGTCATGACAATTACTGTTTGGTAGGTCAGGAATCCCCAGTTTCAGATTCCTTTGCTGGTTTCTCAGTTGCTGGCTCATCCTAACCAAATATTGCACAGTCATTTCATTATTGCACTTCAGATCATCCTGGGGGTCTATCATTATATGGGGCTGTCGTCCAAAAAGAATTTCAAAGGGCGATAAGTTAAGCGGTGACCTGGGAGTAGTTCTGATGCTGTACAACACTAGTGGCAGTGCTCCTAGCCACAAAAGTCCAGTTTCAGCCATCACTTTGCTCAGCTTGTTCTTAATAGTGCTATTCAGTTTCTCCACCTTCGCATTGGCCTGTGGCCAGTAGGGAGTATGTAGCTTACTATTAATACCCATCAGTTTGCACATGACCTGAAAGACTTCACCTGTAAAATGGGTACCCTTATCACTTTCAATCATTTTAGGGATACCATATCTACACACAAATTCTTGCACAATTTTCTTTGCAGTGAATACGGCAGTATTTGTGGCAGCGGGGAATGCTTCTACCCAGTTCGAAAAGACATCGGTACATACTAAAACATACTTTCAATTCCTGCAGGGTGGTAGCTGTATGAAGTCGATTTGTATTACCTGGAAAGGTCCGTCTGTAGGAGGGATATGTGATGGCTCCGTTGGTATTGTCTTGCCAATATTCTTCCTCAAGCAAGTAAGACATGTCATTGCTTTCTTACCTGCATGAGAGGAGAACCCTGGTGCACCCCAGTAGGCTCTTACCAATTTGCACATACCTTCCTTGCCCAGGTAAGTCCAGTGGCATGTGGTGAGGTCAGTGGCTGGTGAGGCACTGCAGCCATAATCTCTGTCGAGTCCCGCCGATGTCATCTACCGCTGCCGAGCCAATGCCCGCTACTGCCGCCACTAATGAGACAGAGGAGGAATAGGTGGGAGACAACGCAGAGGGAGAGAGGAGGAATGGGGGAGATGGTAGACAGAGAGGAATAGGGTGAGAATGAAGAGAGAGACGGAATAGGGGCAGAAGGAAGAGAGAGAAGGAATAGAGGGAGATGGGAGAGGAGGAATAGAGGAGATGGCAAAGAGAGAGGAGACATAGGGGTGTACGGGAAAGAGGAGTAGCAAGGAAACAGGATAGAGAGGAATAGAGGGAGATGACAGAGAGAGAGGAGGAGGAGGAATGGGGGAGACTGGAGAGAGGGAGGAGGACCAGGCGGATAGACTGGGAGTAGTAGTGGAGACCAGGGGGTGGGATTGAAGTAGTGATGGACAGAGGGGGACAGGATTGGAGTAACAGTAGTGCAGAATAGGGGGACAGGCAGAGAGTAATAGAAGGGGGGGCAGAATGGGAGTAGTGGTGGGAAAAAGTGGTCAGTATGGGATCTCACCTCCTCTTAGGCAGCTCCCGGGTCCTGGCTACCATTGCTCCTTCCATGCAAGCTCACACAGGACGGACAGCCGGAGTGGAAGTAATGGGTTCTGCTCCTCCGGTAGCTCGCACCAGTCTGTTCTCTGCGTAGTCCAGGGAAGCGTAGATGTGGCTTGCGATTGGGTTAGGTGTGGGGCCGGGGGCCGCACCTCCACACCAGCTGAGCTGTACATAAGGCTGTTAATGTTTCCTGGCTGCCCTCCTCATCACTGGTGACGGGTAAAGTTTGCAGGCTGCAGCCCACAGACATTCCCCTGAGCATGCTGACGCTGTCTGTCCCAATTCCCTGTGTGACAGTCAGCGGCGGTGTGCAGCCCTGGGAAGGGGCTTGATCTCTGCTGCAGTCCTGCCGCCGCTAGCGTTTAGAGCCGCAGCATAGAGGGAGACTCTATGCCGCGGCTGTAAACTCCAGCGGCGGCGACAGGGGGTAAGGGGAGGGGGGGGGGGCTTCACTATCGGCCACCACTAGTGTAAGCTCGGCTGGGTGGGAAGGTGGCTATTGTTCCCTGCCCACTACCCAATCATAATGAGCCTCAGGATCTGGAATACACATTTTCAGAAATATACTATTTGACTGTCATTTAATACAGAAAAAAACAGAGGAGGAACTTGAAGTAACAGAATACCTTGCAGGCTTTGCACTATCAACTAAGTCAACAGCTTAGTAGGAACACAGCAAATGCCCTGCATATAGGAAGTAACAATATAAATTAACCTCTGGCAGGTACCTGTACCATTACCCCCACTGCACGACAAACACCTACACTACCCTCCCCCGGCAGTGACCTGTACTGTACACCCCACTGGTAGGTCCTGCCGCAGAGAGTTATCATCCCCACCCCAGCTGCACTATTATTGTCTCCTGATAGGTGGCATGCTAGTACTTGTAGTACTTACCACACACAGTGAGGTTGTGCAGCAGCAGCAGCTGGGAGTCCAGCACCTGGTTCCAGCTATTGAGCAGCACTAGGAGACAGGTTACCATTTTTCCTCCACCTGCAGACCATGTCAGCGGTCTCTGCCAGGCTCGGCAGCCACCACCCCAACATCCACAGCAACAGCAGGTGTGAATTTGGTGCCTGGTCCGACAGGCGCTCATGGAGAGACAGCGACACAGCGCTGTCATCATTTGCAGTCTGGCGCTGCCCACAGCGGCGGCTCCTAATTGGCGCCAGATTTGAAATGACAGTGGTGCCGTAATGCTGTCTGTCCATGTATACCTGAGGTGCACCAAATGTAATGAGCAGGCAGCCCGGCCTCAACTACTGTATGGTACCCTTCGGTGTCCCTGGCCAGACCAGCCAGTAATTAAACCGGGTGGCTGGCCAGTAATGCTGTCCTCACCGGGCGCCGCTGGAGGGGATTGGCCACTCAGCAATTATTACAGGTGTGTGTGGGGAGGGTGCCAGCAGCCGGTTATAAGGCACCCCCGTGTGTACGATGAGCGGCGGCGACGGGGCTAAGGGAGGGGGAAACAACTGGTGTATGCTCGGCGGGGTGGGGAGGTTCGCGGCAGTCAGTGCCCTGCCCATTGCCCAGTCATAGTGATGCTCAGTGACAGGGCCGTGCTTTCATGAGCTGAAAGCACGCCCCTTGTCAAAGAGGCACTTCTATTAGGTGCCGCTTTCAAGGCTTTTTCTAATGGGCTTTTACAGCCCGCTGCCTGGCCCCGCCCCCTGCTTCCGGCCCTTTCACATACACAGTGGGAGGCACCGGGAGCGGTGCCTCCGAAACACATGTAGACTGTTTGTTTTTTTACAAACTAAAAATGATTAACATATAAAGTCTAAAGTACATAGTTATGACACATAATATGTGTCATAAGTATGTGCTTTGTATTATTATAATTATTTATGACAGGGGAGGCACTGCCTCCCCTGACTGCACGTCCCTGGGTAAGTCAGACCATGTGCAGCCTCAGGTAGGCTTGGGAGATATGCCCTGGGGGCCACTGGCTTACCTTGTCCATCTCTCCAAAGTCCTGAGGACTCCTGACCATGGGGGTCATTCCGAGTTGATCGCTAGCTGCCGTTGTTCGCAGCGCAACGATCAGGCTACAAATCGGCACTTCTGCGCATGCGTATGGTACGCAATGCACACGCGCGGCGTACTTTCACAACAAACGATACAGTTTCACACAAGGTCTAGCGACGCTTTTCAGTCATACTGCTGGCGGCAGAGTGATTGACAGGAAGTGGGTGTTTCTGGGTGGTAACTGCCGTTTTCGGGGAGTGTGTGTAAAAACGCAGGCGTGCCAGATACAAACGCAGGCATGACTGGGAAAATGCGGGCGTGGCTGGCCGAACGCAGTGCGTGTTTGTGACGTCAAAACAGGAACTACATAGTCTGAAGTGATCGCAAGCTAGGAGTAGGTCTGGAGCTACTCAGAAACTGCTCAAAATTTTTTTGCAGCAGAGCTGCGATCCTTTCGTTCGCACTTCTGCTAAGCTAAGATACACTCCCAGAGGGCGGCGGCTTAGCGTTTGCATGGCTGCTAAAAGCAGCTAGCGAGTGATCAACTCGGAATGAGGGCCTATATTCCTTCGCCTTCCAGACGGCCTTCTCCTGTAGGGAACACAAATCTTGCATTTCGATTAATTGCTGTGTATTTATCGTGTTGAATGTCATCAGTTGTGTGGTGGTGTTTTTCGTGAGGGTGCTTGCTAGAGTAAAAACGTCTCTTGAGAAGGGGGGAATAAAAAGAAAATATTAGAAAAACAAAGAGTATATCAGGTCTGCGTTCACCAACTGATGTCAGGTCTCGTAGTAAAGGCCTGATTCAGATATCCCATACCGTCATGCCCATCGGTGTCTATACAAAATCTCCCTTCACCAGTATTCTCATCCTCCACCCTTTGTGCATGACAAGGCACACTGCAGTAATACTGGTGTCACCGTGCTGATGAGACATACCGGGTTCGGGCATAACTTTGAAGGACCAGTACGGCATGTGGTTTATGAACTGTTGAACCATGTACCAGTACTACGTCCCAGGTATTTGACCCCTATCCCACACAACCGTAGTTTATCCCTTGAGAACTGGTGTCCTGTTTGGAAGAGACGAAACAGAAACTGTTTCGTATCTGCCGGGGATGATTCAAATGAATTATCGCAAAACAACAAGTCATCAGCATATCGTATCAGCGCCGACCCATTCTCAGGCTGAAAGGACTGTAAACAGTCATGTAGGGCTTGGGAGAAAATACCCAGGCTGTCATTTGACCTTGGGAGAATCGGGTCTATGTATTGTACCCCCCCGTAGGTGAAAGCAAAGATGAAGATGACACTGTGGAGAAAAACAGAATGAAGGTTGGTGACAGATAAGTTTGTAGAGGTGAAGAGGATTTTATTAAAACGACGACTGGATTGGGCACTATGGGGAATTTATTAACTACTTGGTCTACCCCCTTTAAAGTTTGTGCTTGTTGTATCACTACTGGGACTATCCCAGCCATCAATCCAGTGTCCTGTCCATCCTAAATTCATAGGGAACCCGGTATTTTGCAAGATAATTTCCTCTACCTGTGATGGACATGAATCTAGAACAGTGGAATGCAACATTAGTCTTTGTGGGTATCTAACATACTTTGTACTTCTTGAGCGGGAGTACACTATATGTATTTCATATTTGACTTTTACACTACAAAATCTGTCGATTAGGTTAGTCAGGGGCCACCGCTGCCAGGAGAAAAGAAGATAATTTTTTTTTTTAGCATCATAGAGGCCCATATCGTAACTCCAGCAGGTCTTGTCAAAGGGTAATGTTGCACTTTTCCTGTTCTTCCCATTTGACGAATTAGCGTTTACCAGTGATATTTCTTTCTATATGGCTTTAAATCCTTACTATATGTCCCTTGGTCCCGTCTATGTTTTGATAACGTGGCTAGTGTTCTTGTCTAGGGGGTCTATATTTACTATGTGTCCCTGCTTTCCTATACTCTCTGGCAAAGTGTCCCTTTTTTTTGCATGCATAACATGTTATTGACCTTCTCCCATCTTCAGGGGTCTGGGGTTTAGGTTGGTTGGACATCCCTTCAAGTGCCTGCATACTTACCAGCATCAACCTATCCCCTCGCTGTTCTTTACGTTTGGAGATATTCTTTTCATGCTCAATGGCAGACTCTCTCAGAGCATCTACAGTGGCCCCTCTCCAATTAGGTAAAGATGTCTGTACCCTGACTTTCAATGCCTCCTTGAGTCCGTCCATTAGCACAGAGACAGCCTCCCTCCTGTGGTTCCCATCATTCCTTATATCCGTTACCCCAGTGTACTTAGCCATAGCTTGTAAAGCTCTATCAAAATATTCAGATGTCAGTTCATTTTCTCTCTGTTTCATTGAGAACATTTTACTCCATTTTACATCTGTGGGGAAATACAATCCTAATTGCACATTGATCTGTTTTACGCTCTCCTGATTGTATTCATCAGTCAGAGGACTGTCTGCCTCTATCTTACAATTAGTTATGAATTTCTGGATGTCAATATTAGGGGGCAGGCACTAGGCACACTCAACACTGTCCGCCAGTCTTTGTTTGAACTTCTGGCATCTGGCTAAATCTCTCCTGGGATCAGGGAATTCTGAAATGATTGACCACAGTTCCGATCTGGTCCACGGGCAATACATCGCAGTATTTCTGATGGGGGTTACTCCCTGGCTATCGGTTCTCCCCTTGGGAGTTGCTATTACCCAGACAGGGTGTAACCCAACCATTCCATTCCTGTTTGTCTCTATAATACGGGGGGGCTACTGTCTCTGCATAATGAACAGTTTCATACTTACCGGTGGCTATGCTCTCAACCGTCCCTCCAGTGGAAGATGCTGCCATTGCTCTTACTGGTTGGGCCGTGCCCACCTGAGTTTCCTGCAAGGTGGCTGCTGAATAGAGGGCTGAGGTTAGGCTGGATCCATCGTCTTCCTCTGACCTATGATCTTTGAAAGAACTTAAAAACAGGGTACAATTTGCATGTGTTAAGGTTAATACAATTCATAAGTACTTTCCTATCATTTTCTAATGTACTATTGGTTGTAGCATCTCTCTGTTCATCAACATGTGTCGGTGATGGTGTATTTGCATTCACATTCCTGTTTGGTTTGGAACTTGCTGTGCGAGCCAGCTCCCTTTGCACATCTCCCTCTTGTTGCCATATATTTAAACAGTCGTTATGTCTGATCCTTTGTTTCTTAGATTTGATCAGACATATTCTATTCCTTACATTCTGCAGCACCTCTGGTTCAAAACTACCAACCCTAGGAAATGATGCCCTATCATCAGCAGTCATACATACCCATTCGTCACAAAAAGCCTCTGCGTGTGGACCATACTTTCCACACATTATCAACCTCGCAGACCCTCTTGGCCTCAACTCTCCAGCCTGAACCCTGGCTGCCGAACATCTCTCGCTTGTACATCTGGCTCCCATTGTGGACTTTTTAAACACAAACACCAAATGCACAATACGAAAAACGGTGAAAGTCCTTACCGAGCGCTTTCACTTGCTCCTGCCTCCGCTGGCCTGTACTACGACCTACTCCGAATAGTGGAAAACCCGATGTACCCAACCTTAGGCTCCTACCAGACCCTTCAGCACTGTAATTTCTTTCAGTGGAGGTTCTGTTGGAATATTTTCCTGAGAGAGTCAGCGAATCATTTCTTTTCGGTATCTATCCACTGGAATTTTTGTAGGATGAGAAACACCTTATCGATCACCCTTTCCAGTGAATGCCCGCCAGAGAGATTTCCTGAGGAACTCAGCGAAAAACCCCTTTGTTTACACAATCACATCTGCGTATGCTCTACAAAGTGCATATGACACAACTGTGTAAAAATAAGAATTTACTTACCGATAATTCTATTTCTCATAGTCCGTAGTGGATGCTGGGACTCCGTCAGGACCATGGGGAATAGCGGGCTCCGCAGGAGACAGGGCACATCTAAAAAAGCTTTTAGGTCACATGGTGCGTACTGGCTCCTCCCCCTATGACCCTCCTCCAAGCCTCAGTTAGGTACTGTGCCCGGACGAGTGTACACAATAAGGAAGGATCTTGAATCCCGGGTAAGACTCATACCAGCCACACCAATCACACCGTACAACTTGTGATCTGAACCCAGTTAACAGTATGATAACACAAACGAAGTAGCCTCTGAACAGATGGCTCACAACAACAGTAATAACCCGATTTTTGTAACAATAACTATGTACAAGCATTGCAGACAATCCGCACTTGGGATGGGCGCCCAGCATCCACTACGGACTATGAGAAATAGAATTATCGGTAAGTAAATTCTTATTTTCTCTAACGTCCTAGTGGATGCTGGGACTCCGTCAGGACCATGGGGATTATACCAAAGCTCCCAAACGGGCGGGAGAGTGCGGATGACTCTGCAGCACCGAATGAGAGAACTCCAGGTCCTCTTTAGCCAGAGTATCAAATTTGTAAAATTTTACAAACGTGTTCTCCCCTGACCACGTAGCTGCTCGGCAAAGTTGTAATGCCGAGACTCCTCGGGCAGCCGCCCAGGATGAGCCCACTTTCCTTGTGGAATGGGCCTTTACAGATTTAGGCTGTGGTAGGCCTGCCACAGAATGTGCAAGTTGGAGTGTACTACATATCCAACGTGCAATCGTCTGTTTAGACGCAGGAGCACCCAACTTGTTGGGTGCATACAATGTAAACAACGAGTCAGATTTTCTGACTCCAGCTGTCCTTGAAATATATATTTTTAATGCTCTGACAACGTCCAGTAACTTGGAGTCCTCCAAGTCGCTAGTAGCCGCAGGCACCACAATAGGCTGGTTCAAGTGAAATGCCGAAACCACCTTAGGGAGAAATTGAGGACGTGTCCTCAATTCTGCCCTGTCCGAATGGAATATCAGATATGGGCTTTTGTATGACAAAGCTGCCAACTCCGAAACTCTCCTGGCTGAAGCCAGGGCCAACAGCATGGTTACCTTCCATGTAAGGTATTTTAAATCTACCGATTTTAAAGGCTCAAACCAATGAGATTTGAGAAAATTTAGAACCACGTTCAAATCCCACGGTGCCACTGGAGGCACTATTGGGGGTTGTATATGTAGTACACCTTTGACAAAAGTTTGTACTTCAGGCACTGACGCCAATTCCTTCTGGAAGAAAATTGATAAGGCCGAAATTTGAACTTTAATGGACCCCAATTTGAGGCCCATAGACAATCCTGCTTGCAGGAAATGTAAGAATCGACCCAATTGAAATTCTTCCGTTGGAGCCTTCTTGGCCTCACACTACGCAACATATTTTCTCCAAATGCGGTGATAATGTTGTGCGGTCACTTCTTTCCTGGCTTTAATTAAAGTAGAAATAACTTCCTCAGGAATGCCCTTCTCTTTTAGAATCCGGCGTTCAACCGCCATGCCGTCAAACGCAGCCGCGGTAAGTCTTGGAACATACAAGGTCCCTGCTGAAGCAGATCCCTTCTTAGAGGTAGAGGCCACGGATCCTCCGTGAGCATCTCTTGAAGTTCCGGATACCAAGTTCTTCTTGGCCAGTCCGGAGCTACCAGTATTGTTCTTACTCCTCTTTTCCGTATAATTCTCAGTACCTTTGGTATGAGAGGCAGAGGAGGGAACACATACACTGACTGGTACACCCACGGTGTTACCAGAGCGTCCACAGCTATTGCCTGAGGGTCTCTTGACCTGGCGCAATACCTGTCCAATTTTTTGTTGAGGCGAGACGCCATCATGTCCACCTTTGGTTTTTCCCAACGGTTCACAATCATGTGGAAAACTTCTGGATGAAGTCCCCACTCTCCCGGGTGAAGGTCGTGTCTGCTGAGGAAATCTGCTTCCCAGTTGTCCACTCCCGGGATGAACACTGCTGACAGTGCTACGACATGATTCTCCGCCCAGCGCAGAATCCTTGCAGCTTCTGCCATTGCACTCCTGCTTCTCGTGCCGCCTTGTCGGTTTACGTGGGCGACTGCCGTGATGTTGTCGGACTGGATCAACACCGGCTGACCCTGAAGCAGCGATTTTGCCAGGCTTAGAGCATTGTAGATCGCTCTTAGCTCCAGTATATTTATGTGAAGAGACGTCTCCAGGTTTGACCACACGCCCTGGAAGTTTCTTCCCTTTGTGACTGCTCCCCAACCTCGTAGGCTGGCATCCATAGTCACCAGGACCCAGTCCTGTATGCCGAATCTGCGGCCCACTAACAGATGGGCAGTCTGCAACCACCACAGGAGAGACAACCTTGTTCTCGGTGACAGTGTTATCCGCTGATGCATGTGCAGATGCGATCCGGACCATTTGTCCAGCAGATCCCACTGAAATGTTCGTGCATGGAATCTGCCGAATGGAATCGCTTCGTACGAAGCCACCATCTTTCCCAGGACTCTTGTGCATTGATGTACTGACACAGTTCCTGGTTTTAGGAGGTTCTTGACAAGTTCGGATAACTCCCTTGCTTTCTCTTCCGGGAGAAATACCTTTTTCTGAACCGTGTCCAGAATCATGCCCAGGAACAGCAGATGTGTTGTCGGGGTCAATTGAGATTTTGGAAGATTTAGAATCCACCCGTGTTGCTGAAGCACTACTTGTGTTAGCGCTACACCGACTTCCAGCTGTTCTCTGGACTTTGCCCTTATCAGGAGATCGTCCAAGTAAGGGATAATTAATACGCCTTTTCTTCGTAGAAGAACCATCATTTCGGTCATTACCTTGGTAAAGACCCGAGGGGCCGTGGACAACCCAAACGGCAGCGTTTGAAACTGATAATGACAGTCTTGTATCACGAACCTGAGATACCCTTGGTGTGAGGGGTAAATCGGGACATGTAGATAAGCATCTTTTATGTCCAAGGACACCATGAAGTCTCCTTCTTCCAGATTCGCTATCACTGCTCTGAGTGACTCCATCTTGAACTTGAATTTCTTTATGTACCGGTTCAAGGATTTCAGATTTAGAATAGGCCTTACCGAACCGTCCGGTTTCGGTACCACAAATAGTGTGGAATAATACCCCTTTCCCTGTTGTAGGAGGGGTACCTTGACTATCACCTGCTGAGAATACAGCTTGTGAATGGCTTCCAAAACCGACGTCCTTTCTGAGGGAGACGTTGGTAAAGCAGACTTTAGGAACCGGCGAGGGGGAGACCTTTCGAACTCCAGCATGTAACCCTGAGATACTATCTGCAGGACCCACGGGTCCACTTGTGAGTGAACCCATTGATTGCTGAAAATCTTGAGTCGACCCCCCACCGTTCCTGAGTCCGCTTGTAAAGCCCCAGCGTCATGCTGATGCCTTTGTAGAAGCCGGGGCGGGCTTCTGTTCCTGGGCAGGGGCTGCTTGCTGCCCTTTCTTACCCTTTCCTCTGCCTCGCGGCAGATAAGACTGTCCTTTTGGTCGCTTTTTATAGGAGCGAAAGGACTGCGGCTGAAAAGACGGTGTCTTTTTCTGTTGGGAGGGGGTCTGAGGTAAAAAAGTGGATTTGCCGGCAGTTGCCGTGGCCACCAGGTCCGAAAGACCGACCCCAAACAATTCCTCTCCTTTATATGGCAATACTTCCATATGCCTCTTGGAATCCGCATCACCTGACCACTGTCGCGTCCATAAACTTCTTCTGGCAGATATGGACATCGCGCTTACTCTTGATGCTAGAGTACAAACATCCCTCTGAGCATCTCGCATATAAAGGAAAGCATCCTTTAATTGCTCTAGAGTCAATAAAATACTGTCCCTATCCAGGGTATCAATATTTTCAGTCAGAGAATCCAACCACACTACCCCAGCACTGCACATCCAGGCTGAGGCTATTGCCGGTCGCAGTATAACACCAGTATGTGTGTATATACTCTTCAGTGTAGTTTCCAGCCTCCTATCTGCTGGATCCTTGAGGGCGGCCGTATCAGGAGACGGCAACGCCACTTGCTTTGATAAACGTGTGAGCGCCTTATCCACCCTAGGGGGTGTTTCCCAGCGCGCCCTAACCTCTGGTGGGAAAGGGTATAATGCCAATAACTTCTTGGAAATTAGCAGTTTTCTATCGGGGTTAACCCACGCTTCATCACACACGTCATTCAATTCCTCTGATTCTGGAAAAAATACAGGTAGTTTTTTCACCCCCCACATAATACCCCTTTTTGAGGTACCAGCAGTATCAGAGATCTGCAAAGCCTCCTTCATTGCCGTGATCATATAACGTGTGGCCCTATTGGAAAATACGTTTGTTTCTTCACCGTCGACACTAGATTCATCTGTGTCGGTACCCGTGTCGACTGACTGAGGTAAAGGACGTTTTACAGCCCCTGACGGTGTCTGAGACGCCTGAACCGGTACTAACTGGTTTGCCGGGCGTCTTATTTCGTCAACTGACTTTTGTAATGTGCTGACATTATCACGTAATTCCATAACTAAAGCCATCCATTCCGGTGTCGACTCCCTAGGGGGTGACATTACCATCATCGGCAATTGCTCTGCCTCCACACCAACATCGTCCTCATACATGTCGACACACACGTACCGACACACAGCAGCCACACAGGGAATGCTCTAATCGAAGACAGGACCCCCTAGCCCTTTGGGGAGACAGAGGGAGAGTTTGCCAGCACACACCAAAAGCGCTATAAATGTATATAAACAACCCTAGAAGGTGTTGTTTACTATATATGCGCTCTTAATATATAAATATCGCCAATTTATGCCCCCCTTCTCTTTGTTACCCTGTTTCTGTAGTGCAGTGCAGGGGAGAGACCTGGGAGCCTTCCTCACCAGCGGAGCTGAGCAGGAAAATGGCGCTGAGTGCTGAGGAGAATAAGCTCCGCCCCTTTTTCGGCGGGCTTTTCCCCGGTTTTTAAGAAACTGGCCTGGGTTAAAATACATACATATAGCCTTAATGGCTATATGTGATGTATTTATTTTGCCACTAAAGGTAATTATATTGCTGCCCAGGGCGCCCCCAGCAGCGCCCTGCACCCTCCGTGACTGAGTCAGTGAGCCGTGTGACAACAATGGCGCACAGCTGCCGTGCTGTACGCTACCTTCAAGAAGACTGAGGAGTCTTCTGCCGCCTGCTTTCCGGACCTCCGTTCTGCCGTCTCTTCAGCGTCTGTAAGGGGGATCGGCGGCGCGGCTCCGGGACGAACCCCAGGCTGACCTGTGTTCCGACTCCCTCTGGAGCTAAGTGTCCAGTAGCCTAAGACTCCAATCCATCCTGCACGCAGGTGAGTTGGAAATCTCTCCCCTAAGTCCCTCGATGCAGTGATCCTGTTGCCAGCAGGAATCACTGAGATTGAAACCTAAAAAAAAAAAACTTTTCTAAACAGCTCTTTAGGAGAGCCACCTAGATTGCACCCTCTCGGACGGGCACAAAAACCTAACTGAGGCTTGGAGGAGGGTCATAGGGGGAGGAGCCAGTACGCACCATGTGACCTAAAAGCTTTTTTAGATGTGCCCTGTCTCCTGCGGAGCCCGCTATTCCCCATGGTCCTGACGGAGTCCCAGCATCCACTAGGACGTTAGAGAAATAACGCAAATGGTATCACGTTGCACCGCATATAACACACCCAGACGTGCGGTCCAATCATACAACCTTTAGATACTTGTTATCTATATGCCCTACGATCACAGGAGTCGAATTCAACTAGCTGCGCTCCACAGCCGGAGCGTAACACTAAAACACTTCAGGGTACAGAAAATAATTGAAGGGAAAGAAACTTGTTACGATAATTTGTCCTCTAGTCTTGTTGTTCTTCTTGCTCAGATGTCGTCTCAACAGTGCTGTCTCTCAGTCTTCCCAAAACGATCACTCCAGTGATACGATATTCTTTCTGAATCAGCGATCTTTCTGTAAGGAGCATAAATCTTGCATTACCATTTGTCTAACTGTTGTGTGACATACCGTCCGTAAAACATGAAAGAACAAAAGAGAGAGAGAACAATAGAAAAAAAACATTGTCAGATTTCCGTTCACCATCAGGCTGTCACACCAACATGTCCATCGGTATCTCTGCACAGTCTCGCCCACCAGTATTTCCACTCTCCACCCTTTGTGTTTGGCCAGACACAACGATGCTGGTAAGATATACTGGGGTTGGGTAGACCTCTGAAAAGACCAAGTAGACATGTGACGTTTGAGCTGTCTGGTGAACGTCAGAGATGAAAAGGAAATATTTAAAGATAAATCACAGAGTTTACCTGGCCGCCCTTGTGTCTACAAGGAATGACCTACCAATTACATCGACTGTAACCTCAGGCTTACTATCAAGGCTAATAATCAACTTCACTGGCTGCAAATTACAGGTGCGGGCCAAAATTTTTCCTATATGATCCCTGATTACAATTACGTGCGTTATGTCGTTGTCTAGGGGGTTTATATACCTTATGTGGGTCTCTAAACATACAATTCAGTGCATAATGCCCTTCCCTCTGGCAGTTATAACATTTTATCACATTCAACTTACCCACAGGGGTCTGGGGCTTAAGCTGATGTGGCTTCGTTGTCAGGGCCTGTCTACTTATTGTCATTTGCTTACCGCCCTGTGACTCCCTGTGTCTTACGATGTTCCGATCATGCTCAATAGCGGTCTCTCTCAAAGCAGCCACCGACATACCTTTCCAATTAGGTTGAGTGGTCTGTACCCTTGTTCTCAACACTTCCTTTAAACCATCCATTAATACAGAAACCGCTACCTCTCTATACTCTACAATGTGAGGTGCAATTGTCTGTGCATAACATACAATACCGTACTTACCTGTGGACACGACCTCACCTGACCCTCCGTAAGGGGGCTTGACTACTGCCTTTACCGATTGGGCCATGCCCACCTGGGTGTCTCGTATGATGACTGCTGGAAAAAATGCCGACATCGTGCTGGGCTCACTTTCTTGCTTGTAATCCTGAGGGAAGTTTAACATGTGGTGCAACTTGCACGGGTTAGAATTTGTACATTTATCAGTTTTACTTCTATCATTATTACATTTATTACGCTTACTATTATCATCATTAATACATTTATTAAGTGCACTATTATCATCATATCCCAGTATGCCATTCTCTGTAGCCATTGTTTCTCCAGTTGCCATCAGTTAACTGCTAAGATGGGAACCAGCTGCTTGAGCTAATCCCATTTGTATCTCCCCTTCCTGTTGCCATAAATGTAAATAATCATAATGTCTAATCCGTTGCTTCCCGGATTTTATCAGACATATCCTTCTCCTTAAATTTTGCAAAACCTCAGGATTAAAACTGCCTACCCTAGGAAACTTCTCCCCATCGTTCACAGTCATACGTTCCCACTCATTGCATAAAACCTCTGCGTGTGATCCATATTTTTCACACATTATGTACCTCGCCGACCCTGTTGGCCACAGAATAATATCAACCTGAACCTTGGTTGATCGTCCCTTACTTGAGCAACTGGCACCCATTCTTTGCAGGTATTGCCTTCTCAGCGAATTCCTACAAAAACCACGTTCCCAGAGGTAAGGCGACGGTGAAAGTCCAACGAGTGCCTTCACCCACTCTTGCCCACGTCGACCAATATGCCCACACACTGCTTCAGCGCTGGCGTACTCAACCCAGGGCCCCTATGTAACCTCTATTTACTGGGGCGTGTGGGAGTATGCTACCCTCCCCAGTAAGTATCAGTTGCTGGAGAATTCCTGAGTGATCAGCGAACCTCCCTTAAAATAAAAAAAACCTACACAAATCACGTCAAAGTGTACAAATAGCGTTTATGATCCCGCAAAGCGTACGCAAATTGCGTAATGGGTATCAAGGTAACCAACTAATGCACACAATTACATGCGGTACAGTCGCACTGCGTATAAGTTACTATTACTTATCCGCTGAACGACCAGCGGAATCGGTTGTTTAGGCTGCGAAACCTTCAGCCGGAGCGTATTCTCAAAACGGGCCTATATGGGTACTGCGCCAACCCCCAGGGCTGCGCTCACTACCTCTGACCTTTCTTAAGTCAGGGTCTTCAGAACTTCGTATAGGTACTATTAACGGATTTCTGACTTTCGCGGACCTCTTGGTTGTTAGGTTCCTGGTGCTCAGAACAAGGGAGATGTTATGAAGTGAGTCCAGAGCACCAGGACGTAATGCTGGGAAAGGGGAATGGAAAGGGAATAGCCCCTGGAGCCCTATCTCCGTTGTCTCGCCCGTGCTGTCAGTACACTCTTGCGAGACTATGGTTGCTTGAGCCCATGGCAGCCGCGTTTGAAGGGCGGATTACGTCTGCCCAACTTCGATGCCCCCTCAGGTCTTAATGAGAGACAAAGAGTGAACCGAGACAGGGTGATAACAAGGGGCCCTCTAACTAAACAACAAGGCCAGGAGCTACTAACAAACCTAAAACCAAAGTATGTGCGGCTTGCCGCCAAAGGAAAAGAACACCACAGGAAATGCTGACCACACGCCGACACAATACTTTTGTGTACCGGCGGTGACAGCATAAGCAGAACCCTCTGCAAAACACCAGTGACAGAAATAATAACGGAATACAGCGGCCTAGGCCGACGGACGCGGCAGAGCCGCTACTCACGGAACTGGTACGAATACTGGCAAACGGACAGGAACCCCCAATGCTGCCGACACAGACTCTCAGAACTGGAGGACAGGCAGAATCCCAAACGACAGACCGGTGGACACCAAGAAGCCAGAAACTCGACCAGGCATAGGCAAAGCCACAGGACTTCTGGACAGGAACGCTTCACGGCAGGACACGGGATCAGACACAGGAATCGACACAGGGACTGACACAGGAATCGACACAGGAAGCAGCTCGACTGACACTGCTACACAGAAGCTCAGGAACTGGCAGGAACAAGCTCAGAACTCAAGCAGACTGGAAACCTAGAAATATCACCAGCGTCTGTGAATTGCACTGAGCCAGCATATAACAGAGAGGCCTAATTAATAATATCATGCAGCTGCCCTGTTGCATGACTCCAAACTGACAAGATGCAATTAGCAGCCAGGTGAGGCTGAACACATGGGAACAAGCTGCAATTACACAGACTAACCAGCAGCAGCAACCAAGAGTATTCTTAAACAGAGCAACGGGAAATCCTGGCCTGCAAGACAACTTATAAACATAAAATAGGAATGAACCACTACCTGTGGTTCATAACAGTATCCCCTCCTTAAGGGTGAGCTCCGAGCACCCCATGACACCCACGGGGAACATGAACAGAAGAATAACATAAAATACCTAACTGACATGCAAAACAGGAATGAGCCACAGCCGTGGCTCATAACATTGGTCTGCTGTAACACTAATTGCTCCTTTTACCTTATTCACTGTTAACGTGAGATGGCCTTCTCCCACGCCACCACGTGTTCACTTCACGGGTATCCTTCTACGAAATCTCGATTTTTCCGGGGTTCACACCAAAGAAAACTTTACTTGCATACACACGCTCTTTCACTTCATATATACTTTGATTTTTCTGTACAGAAAATTTCTTTCATTCAGGTAACACAGGCTAACCCCAGAGGTAATGCAACGAGAGGAGGATCTTTTTAAACTAAATTTTGGAAACTGAACAAATTTGTGCTATTATCTCGTGGCTTCCGTATCGCCTACTAAAACAATGCTATCGTGTGATTTGTATTTAGTGGGCGTATCTGTACGCACGTTGCGTGATATACGCCACGTGTGTAGGCCTTTGCGTTGCGTACGCTGTCTCGCACTCGGTCAGAGACACGTGTACACAGGCCGGATACTCCCGCAGTAACACAAATAACACGCTTCTATAAATGCAAACGATATTTAACTATAATCGTTTACCAAGCACCACACAGTATCTCCTGTATAACCTTTATAACTGGGTCAGGCTGCGTGCGTGTTTTACAATTACTCCCTTAAGTATTAGTTTTACTTTTAACTAAATAGCAACAAATTTTCTCAGCACGTGATCAATGCTAATGGCACACAAGAAGGTAGATATGCGGAATACACAAAATGCAGGTCTAAATGAATCTACTAATCAATGCTTCCAATAGTATGATTCATATTGGATAGCTATCTTGCAGAACATACATTGATATAAACACACACACATAATTATAATATTATATCTATGTACTATTCACTGGTCTTCCGAGACCCATTCACTCCTCTAATTTGCATATGAATGTGCCTTTGACTGTCTGTGAAGGTGGCCTTTCACTGCCAGGAAAAAAAAAAGCTGTTGCACAGGTTAATTTGCATTTGAATCGTGGAGGTAAAGAAGAAGAGAAAAAAACAACAACTTTGTTTTATATCTGTGTGTCGTTCTTACATCAAATATTAATCTTACTATTAACTTTTATTAAACCCCATCTGAATCTATTTGTAATTGACTATGGCATGGGTTAAATAAATGCATTGGTAGTTCATAAATGGTGATTTCTTTTTGACCAAGGACGGCTGATTATTCCTGAGCAGACTGAAAATCAGCTATTTAGAAAAGAATTGACCTTCCCAAAATGGCCGCTGCTCCTCCCCCTTCCACATCCATGAGGGTTACACAAAATGGAGGACAGACCATGCGGCTTCCTTTGTCACAAAAAAATCACTATGCAAGCCCCTGAAGTTATTTTAGACCTGAGTTAAAAAAAAAACAACACTATATCAAGGCTTTTGCAGCAACTTTTAAATATACTTTTAAACCTACTTAAACAGATAAGCAATCCAATCTGAATCAAACACAATATGACTCATTTGAACCTTGTTTTGCAACCATATGGTCAGATATGCAGAGTACAGGTGTGTGCGTGTGTTACATGTGTTGCGTGCGCAGTTGGCACCAAACAGAAATTAAAACAGATTTAAAAGACAATAGCTTAACTTTCTTACCTTTCGGTTCCGGATCCCACCAGCATCCCTACAAACCAAACAGAGCAGACGCTTATCTAATCAGCACTTACCGTATCCCCGACCACCGAACGGCTAACAGGGGATACTACCTCCCCGCCCTTTGCTGATGGATAAAGTCTGCCTGGTTCCGCTAGGCTGTGGATATGAGGAGGCCCGGACGATTGCCCCCAATTGATAATGTCAGTTATTACCTATAAACATTAAGCTATATTCTATTACGGACTAAGTACGCTATTGGCGCACTGAGTACCATAAGGGTACGCACCTAGCGTAGCAGACACTAGGCCGTGGGCGCGACGCACGAGCGACACGTACGCTCACGGAAAGATACACAGTGACCCTTAGTAACAACACACCGTAAGGGTATGCTTACACTTTAAACCTTGGTTGATGTAATATTATAATGATGTAATGCTTATTAACCTTGATAATATGAAAGCTGTTTGAGCGATTGAGACGCTCAGAAAACCCGTTACAGTAACTAGTGAAAACACAAGACCTGGTTTGGATTTTAAAACCACTCAGGCTCTAACACCTTCGTGGATGATTGCTTTAGAGTAAAAAGGGGAAAAACAGTACAGCTTATAAACTGCAAACCTAACATCAAAATCTAAACAGAATAACAAGTAATAATATGAACAATAGCGAACGATCGCAAACACAAGCAAACAGAATGAGTACACAATGATAACAAATGGCAAACACAGAGGATAACAAAATGGCTACAGAGAACTTACACACGTGGGAATGATTCACAAGCGCGTCCTGGATCCAGCCCTCAGCCTTCAATGTGAAAACCTTGCAGAGAGAGTGAGTGACTGGACAGGCAATGGTGGTCTTTATATACACAGCATACATTCACAATACAATGGTTCCTATAATCTCATGGTTCATTGGACACAGGAATGTGTCTCTGCATTATAACAAAAGGTCATAGGTGGGTTCGAACAGGTGGGCTGTGTCTCTCCCCAGCTGCTGTAGTGGATGGTATCCTCTGGATTCCCCCCGCATGGATAATGAACAGCAAATACAGTAAATGTCTATAAACTACTTTTGTACATAACTATACGCAGGAGCGAGCAATCTCTTCCTAACCAAAACCGAAATGTTACTATTAAAATACTCTACAGCTGGATACTATACACCACCGTTCAACCTTTATCTGACCCTTCCTATCATGCAAAGAGGAATTTCTCTGTCCAAGAACCGTTTAAACTAAACATACTTGCTGACATTGTTAAGGGGAATATTATCTATAAAACACACTATATGGGTTAAATATGCTATGATCGAGTCGCACACTAGACGCTTACAAACTCTACCGTAAATGCGCATACACCGCGCGTGATCGCCGGAGCGATCTTTACGCAAATTGCGGATATGTGCACTCACGGCAGAGCGTGTGCACATGCAGCGGGCATGTGCATAAGGGGTTAGTACAAGGCAAGTGATTCATGATATTTTTCGACTTTGACACCTATAATGCTGTATTTTGGAGAGAATCATTACGCAGACAAATTACATACAGCAACATGAACCAGAAGGTAATAATACGTAACATAGGGGTAGATATATGAAAAAGCATACATCGTTCTTTAAATGTTCACATCCACTTCACTGCTTAATCACTGTGAAGCCGGTACAGACTTCAACAGCATGTATTACCATGTTTGTGTTACCTCACCTCTCCGGTGATACGCGTCCTCCCACACCCCGTCACACTGTCCTCCCCAACCAGCTCACTGGGCATGCACGAGATCTCGCTATTATTGTGAGATCTCACATGCAGCGCGTAGTTGGTGGCCGCTGCAGCCAGTGACAGTGCTTTCCCTGGCTGTAGTGTATGGGCAACAACACCAGTAGCTGTCAAAATTGATAGCTGCAAGTGTCGGAATGATCACTGAAACATACATTGCCCCCGCATATCGGCTTTACTATCTTACAGATAACAGCATGATATGGATGCACCCCTGTCACTGAGCAGACTTCCCCGTGGTCATACATGGGGGGAGAAGCAGTATCAGCGCACATAACGGCACTGATAGCGCTTCTCCCCCATATCGATCCTTCTTACATCTACCCTATAGTGCAATAAACATTGTAATTAGCAGAATTTGCAATCCTTTGCTAGCATGCTGGGGGCCGCCCATTGCAGGGCAAGGCCGCCAAGCATGCTGACTGCCGCCCCTCCCCCCTTGATGAAGCAGAAATTGCGATCGCATCGCAATTTCTGCTTCATCGTAGAAGTTACTGATACTTCCTTCTACCGACTGCATATTTTTGCGCGCCCCACGAAGAAAGTATTGATTAATTCTGCTGAAACCCACAGTTCCCATTCTATAAATCAATCAGCGCAGCCCTATTCATTCCTATGGAGAGCATCCACAAGTGACCTCTCATTAACGGCTAAGTTCCAACATGGAAAAGAAGCGTCGTCTTGTGGTTTTTTCTTGTTTTTTTTTTTTTCTATGCCAAGAACCTTGATGCCTTCATGCAACTATGAGGACCTATTGCATTGGATGGAGTAAGAAATGGGGAAAATGAGGGGTGTAATGGAGAGTTCATTTAATAATGGATTTTCTATGGTGTGTGTGTGTGTCCTGGCTTTGTTTAAATATATATATTTTTTGCAGGTGGCCTGTAGGTGTAGGGTGCCCTTGATGCCTACGCATGCTGGCACTTGTGGTTTGCCAAGTGCTGTCATGCCCTGGCAGCCTTGCTGGGACCAGCAGTTAATCTTTAAAAAAAACAAAATAATGTATATTATAATTTAAACATTAGCCCCATACCCAAATCCCACAGGGTACGGAGAAGCGGTGGTGTAGTAAGGTGGTGGTGCTGGGTTGGTGCGGTCCATCCCAGGATCACGATCAAGGAGGGAGCGACCGGGCTCCCCAAACAATGTTGGTCTGACCCTGAAATTTACTAGAACAGATGCCAATCCTGGATGGGGGCTGCTGCAGCTTAATGCATACAGCACAGAGTAGCTTCTGAGGACCCACATGACACATTATATCCATGACGCTGATGAGGGAACTGCCCGGCGCTGTACCCACTGTGTAAACACATAGCCAGAGGGATTAAAAACGAGCTGGTCATATGAGATGAATATATATATTAATACTAATTTATTAACACTATAGTTTTTTCACTGGTATGCTACGCTGGACTTTCTGGCTTATGCTGGTGTTTTGGGGTGCCACACCCTGCACCTAGATAAAGCGCTAGGGACCCCAAATGTACAGAGACGCCTTGATGCGGCTTTGGGGCTTAACCACACATTTGCGCAAATATGTGTAAAGAAGATCTCTGAATTCTATTATTATGTGGGATTTATATCTGGTTACGGTTATCATTCAGGGTGCTGGGGGAAACAAATGCCTTTTTTTCTTGCTCAGAAATACCCCTCCCTTTCGAGAACCTGAATGATATCACTAAGCTAATTGAGCATCTACCAATATATATGTTTGTTGTGAGAGGCAGAGAGGTTCCTGCATTAGGAGGAGGTGCAGGCCCTGACATGCCACATGGAGCATTATGGGGTTGCTCCACGGTAGGTAGCTCTTAGCTTAGACATATTGTAGTAAGGAGCCATTATCATGTGGCTCCTTGCTGGTTAATCTTAGACCCAGATTGGGGTAATGGAGGTGTGAGGTGTGGTGCCTCTGGACTGGCTGAGCTGGATGGCTTTAGTGTGGCATACCTTTACATTCTATTAACACTTTTCACATTCATTTTTTAACACTATTTCTCTATTTTAATTGCATTTCATTTTTGTATCACTTTCTCTATAGCTTCGGCTTCCTAAATACTAATTTATTAACACTATAGTTTTTTCACTGGTATGCTACGCTGGACTTTCTGGCTTATGCTGGTGTTTTGGGGTGCCACACCCTGCACCTAGATAAAGCGCTAGGGACCCCAAATGTACAGAGACGCCTTGATGCGGCTTTGGGGCTTAACCACACATTTGCGCAAATATGTGTAACGAAGATCTATGAATTCTATTATTATGTGGGATTTATATCTGGTTACGGTTACCATTCAGGGTGCTGGGGGAAACAAATGCCTTTTTTTCTTGCTCAGAAATACCCCTCCCTTTCGAGCACCTGAGTGATATCACTAAGCTAATTGAGCATCTACCAATATATATGTTTGTTGTGAGAGGCAGAGAGGTTCCTGCATTAGGAGGAGGTGCAGGCCCTGACATGCCACATGGAGCATTATGGGGTTGCTCCACGGTAGGTAGCTCTTAGCTTAGACATATTGTAGTAAGGAGCCATTATCATGTGGCTCCTTGCTGGTTAATCTTAGACCCAGATTGGGGTAATGGAGGTGTGAGGTGTGGTGCCTCTGGACTGGCTGAGCTGGATGGCTTTAGTGTGGCATACCTTTACAATCTATTAACACTTTACACATTAATTTTTTAACACTATTTCTCTATTTTAATTGCATTTCATTTTTGTATCACTTTCTCTATAGCTTCGGCTTCCTAAATACTAATTTATTAACACTATAGTTTTTTCACTGGTATGCTACGCTGGACTTTCCGGCTTATGCTGGTGTTTTGGGGTGCCACACCCTGCACCTAGCTAAAGCGCTAGGGACCCCAAATGTACAGAGACGCCTTGATGCGGCTTTGGGGCTTAACCACACATTTGCGCAAATATGTGTAACGAAGATCTCTGAATTCTATTATTATGTGGGATTTATATCTGGTTACGGTTATCATTCAGGGTGCTGGGGGAAACAAATGCCTTTTTTTCTTGCATATGAGATGAATACCTGTGGACACTGGGGGGCTCTGCGTAGTATGGGAAGGGGTGTGGGGGGGTGCTGTGGGGCATGGCGGCATACCTACCATCCATTTGCTTTTGGCAGGACAGGTGCTAGCGCAAAGCCCTCTTTGCTACTTTAATATGTTGGAAGGTAGCCCTCGTTCCGAGTTGTTCGCTCGCTAGCTGCTTTTAGCAGCAGTGCACACGCTAAGCCGCTGCCCTCTGGGAGTGTATCTTATCTTAGCAGAATTGCAAATGAAAGAGTAGCAGAATTGCTACTAAAAATTTTCATGCAGTTTCTGAGTAGCTCCAGACCTACTCCTAGATTGCGATCACCTCAGTCCGTTTATTTCCTGGTTTGACGGCACAAACACGCCCTGCGTTCGGCCAGCTACACCCCCGTTTCTCCAGCCACTCCTGCATTTTTCCCTGGCATGCCTGCGTTTTTTAGCACACTCCCGGAAAACGCTCAGTTACCTCCCAGAGACACCCCTTTCCTGTCAATCACTCACCGATCAGCAGTGCGACTGAAAAGCGCCGCACGAACACCAGCAAATCTACTAAGTTTTGTGTTAAATAACTTAGCGCATGTGCGCTGCGTACCATGCGCATGTGCATTTTCCACTTAATCGCTGCGTTGCGAAAAACGGCAACGAGCGAACAACTCGGAATGATGCTCTGTAGAAGGGTGTGTAAATACCAAATTGCTTTCTAACAAATATTTAAAATGCCCGCTCTAATATATACTGCAGACGCCAGGCGCATCTTATTACCATATACGATAAAAGTGCGCTGTACATCGCAAAACACTTCCCATAAGAGAAAACAATACACCCACACATTATCTGAGTTCCAAAGCTCATTGATGTATATATTTGTTATTAAAAGGATATGTATTCAATATATCACAATGGCCCTCATTCCGAGTTGTTCGCAGAGATTCATCGCATCGCAAATGTACAAAACCTAACTAACCGCGCATGCGCAAAAGCGTAAATACGCATGCGCGAGCACAACGATACGACAAATGTGCAAAAATACTTTTAAAAAAAACCACACGTTACTCACAAACGAAAACGGGGAGTGGCGGAGGCGAGACTTCGCAATGGTCCGACATGGGCGTGAAAGTGGGCGTACAGTGTGGGAGTATGCAACTGGCAATAGGCGTGTTTTTCGCATAAAAACATTGTCGCTGTTAAAACTAACATAGGAATCCGTTGCAATCTTCACGCAGCAGCCGAGTAGGTCTGAAGTTACTCTGCATTTGCGAAGTACTGTTACAAGTGTGTATGCACTAATTAGCAGTTAATTGGAGAGCACATTCATCTGTTGGCCAATTACTTGTTAAATACTGCTCAGATGAAAGTCAGCAAACAGCAATTGTCTGAACCCACATTACATGTTTATTCTAATCACATATAAATCTGTCACACTGCCTAATAAGGTTGTTATTTGTGTTCAAGTTGGTGTGTAAACATTTTTTTAAAGGTCAGGTTTTAATGTGTGTAAGACTACCAAATCCAAACAAGTAAAATTATCCAAAATGTAATTTAAAAGCTGCAACATTTTACATAAATAAACAGACACCACCATAATGCAGCATACGCTTACATTTCTGCATAAATGATACTTTAATCTTTGTTTTTAATATCTGTCAATGTTTTAAATGATGTCCTGTTGCCCATAGTAAATAATAAAACGAGTTGTGTCATTTTTATTAATATGGACCTTAAAGTGTGGTGCAAGGCATACCTGTAGGAATTTAAAAGATGCAATTGTTTTAGGAATTTGCAGATTGTTCCCTTCTTTCCCAAGTGTCTATATGCTTACCTAATCTTCCTGGCACTAAGATTTACCTAATGCATTACCTTGAATAAAGTACACAGTTTTTTATTTTTTTATTACTGTAGTAATATATTTTTACATCAAAACAACATGGCTACAGGTGAGTCTCACAGGCAGAGATGGACCAAGCAGCAAGCAGATGGCACTGACAAAAATGATATAGCAGAACTCAGTACTCGGAAAACTCCAGCTTCTGACCAAATGAAAATTTGAAGTAAAGTAAATAAAAATAAAAAAACCCTGCCAGACAACAATATTGGGCCAACTGAGAAAGAATTAGGATCCACCACACAAACACAGCAATACATAGCACACTAGTATGAGGAAGATGGCTCTGGTGTTTCTGAAAAAAAGCTCAGAGGCTACAATACCTCCAAACATTATGAATACATTTCACTAAGAGGGAGTGAGCCATTCTGGCCACACAAGCCAACTCCAAAATAGCATAGAGACAACATGAAAAACATGGGTGCTGCACATCTGGAGAGACATCACTTTCTTTTTTTTCTCCCCGCCTGAGGCTGATCTTCTTGGCTTGGTCTGCGGAGCGACCTTCGTTGGCCCTGCCCAGTGGGCTGTTCTTCCTGGGCAGGGGCAGGGGAGGGAGCCGATGTGGGTGGCTCTCTGCCACTGTGGGCAAGGGAGACAGCGATGGCCTGGAGGCCTTGCAAGATGTTAGTTGCAAGGCTTTGGAATGAGGAGGCAAGTTGTTCTTGTCCCTGCCTGATCTCTGCCAGACCTTGGCAGAGTTGAGCAACACCTTGCTCAACACTGGTTTGGTGCTCACTGAGCCGGACAGCTATCTGGCTTACCTCCCGGATGACCCCGTCTTGAAAAGCATTTAGGCTCTCACCATACCTAGCTATTTCAAGCAGGATCTCCGGGATAGCAGAGGGTTGGGTGGGGGGGCCAGTTGGAACCTGGAGAGGTGGGATTTGTCGTCCCACACTGCCAGACCCACTAGGTCCATCCACCTCAGCCTCAGCCACATAACCCTCCTGTGACTCCAACTGCTCACCCCCCTGTGCTGTGTTATGTTGCAAGCAAATAGAAGAATGTGTGGGAAAAGAGTACAAAAAAATAAGAATTTACTCACCGGTAATTCTATTTCTCGTAGTCCGTAGTGGATGCTGGGAACTCCGTAAGGACCATGGGGGGGATAGCGGGCTCCGAAGGAGGCTGGGCACTCTAGAAAGATCTTAGACTACCTGGTGTGCACTGGCTCCTCCCACTATGACCCTCCTCCAAGCCTCAGTTAGGTACTGTGCCCGGACGAGCGTACACAATAAGGAAGGATATTGAATCCCGGGTAAGACTCATACCAGCCACACCAATCACACCGTACAACTCGTGATATGAAACACAGTTAACAGTATGAAACAATAGAGCCTCTCAACAGATGGCTCAACAATAACCCGATTTAGTTAACAATAACTATGTACAAGTAATGCAGATAAACCGCACTTGGGATGGGCGCCCAGCATCCACTACGGACTACGAGAAATAGAATTACCGGTGAGTAAATTCTTATTTTCTCTAACGTCCTAGTGGATGCTGGGAACTCCGTAAGGACCATGGGGATTATACCAAAGCTCCCAAACGGGCGGGAGAGTGCGGATGACTCTGCAGCACCGAATGAGAGAACTCCAGGTCCTCCTCAGCCAGGGTATCAAATTTGTAGAATTTTGCAAACGTGTTTGCCCCTGACCAAGTAGCTGCTCGGCAAAGTTGTAAAGCCGAGACCCCTCGGGCAGCCGCCCAAGATGAGCCCACCTTCCTTGTGGAATGGGCATTGACACATTTTGGCTGTGGCAGGCCTGCCACAGTATGTGCAAGCTGAATTGTACTACAAATCCAACGAGCAATAGTCTGCTTAGAAGCAGGAGCACCCAGCTTGTTGGGTGCATATAGGATAAACAGCGAGTCAGATTTTCTGACTCCAGCCGTCCTGGAAACATATATTTTCAGGGCCCTGACAACGTCTAGCAACTTGGAGTCCTCCAAATCCTTAGTAGCCGCAGGCACCACAATAGGCTGGTTCAGGTGAAACGCTGACACCACCTTAGGGAGAAACTGGGGACGAGTCCTCAATTCTGCCCTATCCATATGGAAAATCAAATAAGGGCTTTTACAAGACAAAGCCGCCAATTCTGATACTCGCCTGGCAGAAGCCAAGGCAAATAACATAACCACCTTCCATGTGAGATATTTCAGATCCACGGTTTTTAGTGGTTCAAACCAAAGTGATTTTAAGAAAACTCAACACCACGTTGAGATCCCAAGGTGCCACAGGAGGCACAAACGGGGGCTGACTATGCAGCACTCCTTTTATAAATGTCTGAACTTCAGGTACTGAAGCTAGTTCTTTTTTGAAAGAAAATCGACAGAGCCGAGATCTGTACCTTAATGGAACCCAATTTAAGGCCCATAGTCACTCCTGCTTGCAGGAAATGCAGAAATCGACCTAGTTGAAATTCCTCTGTTGGGGCCCTTTCGGCCTCACACCATGCAACATATTTTCGCCATATGCGGTGATAATGAGTTGCTGTAACCTCTTTCCTGGCTTTAGTAAGCGTAGGAATTACTTCCTCCGGAATACCCTTTTCCTTCAGGATCCGGCGTTCAACCGCCATGCCGTCAAACGCAGCCGCGGTAAGTCTTGGAACAGACAGGGCCCCTGCTGCCGCAGGTCCTGACTGAGTGGCAGAGGCCATTGGTCCTCTGATATAAATTCTTGAAGTTCTGGGTACCAAGCTCTTCTTGGCCATCCACGAGTATCGTTCTTACTCCTCGCCTTCTTATTATTCTCAGTACCTTTGGTATGAGAGGCAGAGGGGAGAACACCTAAACCGACTGGTACACCCACGGTGTTACCAGAGCGTCCATAGCTATCGCCTGAGGGTCCCTTGACCTGGAGCAATATCTTTTATAGCTTTTTGTTAAGTCGGGACGCCATCATGTCCACCTGTGGCCTTTCCCAATGGTGTACAATCCTATTGGAAGACTTCTGGAGGAAGTCCCCATTCTCCCGGGTGGAGGTCGTGTCTGTTGAGAAGATCTGCTTCCCAGTTGTCCACTCCGGGAATGAACACTGCTGACAGTGCTAACACATGATTTTCCGCCTATCGGAGAATCCTTGTGGCTTCTGCCATCGCCATCCTGCTTTTTGTGCCGCCCTGTTGATTACATGGGCGACTGCCGTGATGTTGTCTGATTGGATCAGTACCGGCTGGTTTTGAAGCAGAGGCCTTGCTGGCCTCAGGGCATTGTAAATGGCCCTCAGATCCAGAATATTTATGTATAGGGAAATAACCTGACTTGACCAAAGTCCCTTGAAGTTTCTTCCCTATGTGACTGCCCCCCAGCCTCAAAGGCTGGAATCCATGGTCACTAGGACCTAGTCCTGTATGCCGAACCTGCGGCCCTCTTGAAGATGGGCACTCTGCAGCCACCACAGTAGAGATACCCTGGTCCTTGGAGACAGGGTTATCAGCCTATGCATCGGAAGATGCGATCCGGACCACTTGTCCAACAGGTCCCTCTGAAAAGTTCTTGTATGGAACCTGCCTAATGGGATTGCTTCGTAAGAAGCTACCATTTTTCCCAGGACTCGCGTGCAATGATGCACCGCTACCTATTTTGGTTTCAGGAGGTCTCTGACTAGAGATGACAACTCCTTGGCTTTCTCCTCCGGGAGAAACACTATTTCTGGTTTATGTCCAGAACCATCCCCAGGAACAGTAGACGTGTCATAGGAACCAGCTGTGACTTTGGACTGTTTAGAATCCACCTATGCTGTTGTAGCACTTTCCAAAATAGTGCTACCCCGACTACCAACTGCTCCTTGGACCTCGCCCTTATAACGAGATTGTCCAATTACGGGATAATTACAACTCCCTTTTTTTGAAGGAGTATCATCATTTCGGCCATTACCTTGATAAAACACCCTCGGTGCCATGTACAGTCCAAACGGCAGTGTCTGGACTTGGTAATGGTAATCCTGTACCACAAACCTGAGGTACTCCTGGCGAGGATGGTAAATGGGGACATGCAGGTAAGCATCCTTGATGTCCCGGGATACCATGTAATCCCCCTCGTCCAGGCTTGCAATAACCGCCCTGAGCGATTCCATCTTGAACTTGAATTTTTTTATGTTCAAGGATTTTAAATATAAAATGGGTCACACCGAACCATGCGGTTTCGGTACCCCAACCCGTGTGGAATAGTAACCCCGTCCTTGTTGAAGTAGGGGCACCTTGAGTATTACCTGCTGGGAATACCGCTTATTAATTGCCTCTAGCACAGCCTCCCTGCTTGAGGGAGTTGTCAGCAAGGCATATTTTAGGAAACGGCTGGGGGGAGACATCTCTAATTCCAGCTTGTACCCTTGAAATACTACTTGGAAGAAACAGGGATCCACCTGTGAGCGAGCCCACTAATTGCTGAAATTTTTGAGGCGGCCCCCCACCGTACCTGGCTACACCTGTGGAGCACCCGCGTCATGGTGTGTACTCACAGGAGGCGGGGGAAGAATCTTGATTCTGGGAACAGGCTGACTGGTGCAGCTTTTTCCCTCTACCCTTGTCTCTGTACAGAAAGGAAGCGCCATTTGACCCGCTTGCTTTTCTGAAGCCGAAAGGACTGTACCTTTTTCTGTGAGGAAACCTGAGGTAAAATTATTTCTTCCCAGCAGTTGCTGTGGATACGAGGTCCCAGAGACCATCCCCAAATAATTCCTCACTCTTATAAGGCTCTCTATGCGCTTTTTAAGTCAGCATCACCTGTCCAGTGACAGGTCTCTAATACCCTCCTGACAGAATGGACATTACATTTATTTTGGATGCCAGCCGGCAAAATATCCCTCTGTGCATCCCCCATATATAAGACAACGTCTTTAATATGTTTTTATGTTTGCCAACTATTATCCCTGTTTGACAGGGTCACCAACCACGCTGCAGCAGCACTATCTGCAGGTCTCAGTCTAGTACCTGAGTGTGTAAATACAGACTTCAGGATAGCCTCCTGTTTTTTTTTTATCAACAGGTACCTATTAAAGTGGCCGTATCCTAAGACGGCAGTGCCACCTTTTTTGACAAACGTGTGAGCGCCTTATCCACCCTAGGGGATATCTCCCAGCGTACCTTATCCTCCTGGCGGGAAAGGGTACGCCATCAGTAACTTTTTATAAATTACCAGTTTCTTAACGGGGGAACCCACACTTTTCACACACTTCATTTATTCATCTGATGGGGGAACAAAACACTGCCTGTTTTTTCTCCCCAAACCTAAAACCCATTTATAGAGGTTAAAGTCAGAAATGTATAACACATTTTTTATTGCCGGGATCAAGTCACGGATTGGATTGTGTATATGTCTCCACCTTGTCGACACTGGAGTCAGACTCCGTGTCGACATCTGTGTCTGCCATCTGAGAGAGCGGGCGTTTTTGAGCCCCTGATGGCCTTTGAGACGCCTGGGCAGGCGCGGGCTGCGAAGCCGGCTGTCCCACAGCTGTTACGTCATCCACCCTTTTATGTAAGGAGTTGACACTGTCGGTTAATACCTTTTACCTCTCTATCCACTCTGGTGTCGGCCCCACAGGGGGCGACATCACATATATCGGCCTCTGTTCCGTCACCATATAAGCCTCCTCATTCAACATGTCGACACAGCCGTACCGACACACCGCAGACACACATGGAATGCTCTAAACGAGGACAGGACCCACAAAAGCCCTTTGGGGGGACAGAGTGAGAGTATGCCAGCGCACACCAGAGCGCTATATACTGCAGGGACTAACAGTTATGTCCCCTATAGCTTTATATCTATATATATAATGTATACTGCGCCTAAATTTAGTGCCCCCTCTCTCTTTTTTTAACCCTTGTAGACTGCAGGGGAGAGCCAGGGAGCTTCCCTCCAACGGAGCTGTGAGGGAAAATGGCGCCAGTGTGCTGAGGAGATAGGCTCCGCCCCTTTTTCACGGCCTATTCTCCCGTTTTTTATGGACTTCTGGCAGGGGTATTTACCTCATATATAGCCCCTGGGGCTATATATTGAGGTATTTTTGCCAGCCAAGGTGTTTTTATTGCTGCCTCAGGGCGCCCCCCCCCAGCGCCCTGCACCCTCAGTGACCGGAGTATGAAGTGTGTGAGAGGAGCAATGGCGCACAGCTGCAGTGCTGTGCGCTACCTTGGTGAAGACTGAGTCTTCATGCCGCCGATTTTCCGGACCATCTTCTTGCTTCTGGCTCTATAAGGGGGACGGCGGCGCGGCTCCGGGACCGAACATCAAGGCTGGGCCTGCGGTCGATCCCTCTGGAGCTAATGGTGTCCAGTAGCCTAAGAAGCCCAATCCGGCTGCAAGCAGGCGAGTTCGCTTCTTCTCCCCTTAGTCCCTCGCTGCAGTGAGCCTGTTGCCAGCAGGTCTCACTGAAAAGAACAAATTCTAAGACTATAACTTTCTAAGAGCTCAGGAGAGCCCCTAGTGTGCATCCAACCTCGGCCGGGCACGAAATCTAACTGAGGCTTGGAGGAGGGTCATAGTGGGAGGAGCCAGTGCACACCAGGTAGTCTAAGATCTTTCTAGAGTGCCCAGCCTCCTTCGGAGCCCGCTATCCCCCCCATGGTCCTTACGGAGTTCCCAGCATCCACTAGGACGTTAGAGAAAAGAATTAGGTATTGTTTTAGAAATACAGTTTAAAGACCACACAAATAAGTGTGTAAACTTACCTGGCAAGTCATGTTCCGTCAGGATCTCAGGCAGGTCCGTGTCCATATTAGACACCCCTTGGGCCTCCTCATAACTGACACAGGCCATCGCCATCTCCTCCAAGTCTGTAAACTCCACAGCGACAGCTGGTCCTCCACCTGTAGCCCTTGAGGCATTCCACTCCGCAGACCTCTTTGCCTTCAGGCGGGATTTGAAGTCGGCCCAACTACATATGTTTGGGGAAATAGGGGCAAGGTAGAGTATTATTAATTTTGGACATAAATATATAGGACACATGTTCTGCTTTTGTTTGCTATACACAACATCACATGTAACTACATTTTTAAGACTACTTAGCACAGAGAATGGACTGGCAAGATGCACTTACCGTCGTCTAACTTCCTGTGATGTTCTGACGATAGAGCCGACTTCATTCACAGAATGTGTGATGTCCCTCCAGATGCGATCTTTCGTAGCAGCACCCATGTTTTTTGGTCCTCTATGTATTTTGGACATGGCCTGCGTGACCAAAACACGCAACTCCCTCTTAGTGAATGCTGGCTGTCTTTTTTTTCGTCTGGAGGTAGCCTGTGAGCTTTGCTCCTGTTGCTCCTCACCATCTTCCTCGTCACTAGCAGCTTCTGTCTGTTGTGCTTGTGTGGCTAATGATGATTCTCCCTCAGTTTGGCCAGTATGTGTGTCTGGCAGGGTATCCCCACTTAATTGTTGGGGCTCAGAAGCTGAAATTTTCAGAGTACTGGGTCCTGCGTCTTCCACATCCGCAGAGGCGGATTCCATCATTCGTCTCTGGCAATCTATGCGTTTTTTTGCCAATGCCATCTGCTGCTGCATAATGCGGTCCATCTCTGCTGCTAAATCCTCACGAGTAGCCATGTTGGAGATGTCTGTACGGCCAGGTGTGTGGCTATTTATACCTACGTGCGGCGCATTCATTCACACAGGTGTACAGTATGCTAATAGTGCTACTGATTGTACTGCTTATTTAAGTGCCTGGTTTGCACGCTGTGAGTGTGTTGGTGATGAATGGAGTTTCTGTGTCGTGCGAGAAGGTGCTCTTTTGTACTTTGCAGAGTGAGTAATTTTAGCATTGTCAAGCATACAGTTTTCCGTTTATTAGCTTATAGCATATACACCGTATTGCATTTTTTTTGCGAATTTCCGTTTGTGAGTATTCCTGCAATCGTCTTTTTGTTAAATGCAAGTATGTTTGTTGGTGCAATGCAGGTGTTTTTCTGAATTTGTAAGAATATCTGTTTTTAGATGTTGGTTTTCTTTTTTTTTTTTTCTTTTTTGGCCTAACCTGTACTTTAGTGTTTCTGTTTTGTTTAAAAAATTTTAAATGTTGCTCTTACCCTCATTTTGTGTCTCTTGTAGGTATTTTTGGCTGGAGAATTAATCCGCATTTATTTTGTTGGCAAGTTAGCCTTTTTTCTTTGGCCCAGTTTAAGCACAAACTCATCTCTGTTGTTTTCTGGAGCAGGTAAGTCCCCTAGGCCTGTGTGTGTGTCTGTTTGTGCTAATGGTCTATATGTGCTCTTACCCTCATTTTGTGTCTCTTGTAGGTATTTTTGGATGGAGAATTAATCCGCATTTATTTTGTTGGCAAGTTAGCCTTTTTTCTTTGGCCCAGTTTAAGCACAAACTTATCTCTGTTGTTTTCTGGAGCAGGTAAGTCCCCTAGGCCTGTGTGTGTGTCTGTTTGTGCTAATGGTCTATATGTGCTCTTACCCTCATTTTGTGTCTCTTGTAGGTATTTTTGGCTGGAGAATTAATCCGCATTTATTTTGTTGGCAAGTTAGCCTTTTTTCTTTGGCCCAGTTTAAGCACAAACTCATCTCTGTTGTTTTCTGGAGCAGGTAAGTCCCCTAGGCCTGTGTGTGTGTCTGTTTGTGCTAATGGTCTATATGTGCTCTTACCCTCATTTTGTGTCTCTTGTAGGTATTTTTGGCTGGAGAATTAATCCGCATTTATTTTGTTGGCAAGTTAGTCTTTTTTCTTTGGCCCAGTTTAAGCACAAAATCATCTCTGTTGTTTTCTGGAGCAGGTAAGTCCCCTAGGCCTGTGTGTTGTGGAGTCTGTGTGTGTTCAAAGTGTTTAGCTTATGTTTGTCATCACTAATTTTTTAGTTTTTTCTTTTATTTTACCGGATTGATCCGCAAAGTAGTGCTGTTCTTGTCTGTAATAGCTACTAAAGGGCTCCATTTTGTTTAGAATGTAGTTTTACTTTTTTACATATTTTTCATTAGTTATACTTAGCTGTTTGAAATATTTGTGATGCTCTTATTATATGTGTATGTTTGGTTTGTTTACACATTGAGTTTTTGTTTGGTTAACCTATGTTTGTTCTTACAATTTAATTTGTGCTTTCCCTTTTTTTACACAATTTATACTTGGTCCGTAATTGAATCCAGAATAAATGTCGTATGCTCCTGCAGTAAGTTTACACCCAGACAATGTTACTTTGATTAAGGTTGTAAATTTTAAATTTTAAATTGTCTTATTCTCAATATTATTACCTTTATTTTAAGTTGGTGATGTCGGTATTTGTGGCTGCTGAAGCCCTCCCACCCCAACCCACGGAAGCACTCCCACCCCAACCGCCAGCCCGCCAACCACAACCGGCTCCTCATCAACCAAGGCAACGGAGGCGTGCTAGGCCACCAATTTTCCCCACCCGTGTCCTCCTTTTTGGGATGCCAGATGATGTGGTTGTGCGAAGATACAGGCTGCCACCACATCTAATCCTAGACACTCTCTCCATAATAGAGAGTGATCTGGAGTCTTCAATTCGGTATCCTACAGCAATACCACCATTGACACAATTCCTTGCTGTGTTACATTTTGCGGCCACAGGGTCATTCCAACATGTTGTGGGAGACCTGGTTGGCATGTCGCAGGGCCAGTTCAGTAAGGTCCTGCGGCGTGTCAGCCAGGCTTTCATAAAGCGTGTGAAGCAATTTATTGCTATGCCTTTGGATGATGGTGCCCTAGATGTGGTGAAGCGGCAATTTGAGGAAGGTGGTAGTCGCTTCCCACATGTTATTGGGGTTGTGGATGGTACACATGTAGCTATTGTGCCACCAAGACATAATGAAGAAATTTATAGAAACAGGAAACTGTTTCATTCTCTGAATGTAATGGTTGTTTGTGGCCCATCCCTCCAGATCCTTTCCCTGAATGCCATGTTTCCCGGAAACTCACATGATGCTTATGTCATTAGACAATCAGGGATATGGCAGAGATTAAGATCAACTCAACGAGCAGACATGTGGTTATTGGGTGAGTTGGCCAACATATTTTTAAAAAATAAAGAATATTCTCATTCTAATTTTATCTTCTCATCAAACAGGAGACCATGGATATCCTTGCACCCCCTGGCTCATGACTCCTTACCGTAATCCCAGGCCAGGACCACAGACGGCATTTAACTCCGTGCTTACTGCCACTAGACAGCTGGTGGAGCGCACAATTGGGGTCCTTAAAGGACGTTTTCGTGTGCTCCACCGCACTGGTGGCGACATCATGTATTCGCCGGAGATGGCAAGTAAAATAGTGGTCCTGTGCGCTATACTACATAACATCGCAGTAAGGAGTCGCGTAGAGCTTCCTCACACAGAGGAATTGCCAGATGAGGAGCCAGGGGTTGTCCGTAGATTCGGTGGGGGGAGTGTTTCACGGAGGGGAAGACAAGTAAGGGCAAGCATTGTGGAAGAATATTTCAGGTATAGTGTTTTTGGATTTACTTTTAGAAATTAATAAAAAACACTGTATACTTATGCTCATTTTGGTCAGATGTCATTTCGGTAGCTATTGTAAGGTCATTGTGTAATTGTTAGGGTGTGTGGGAATATCCGATTATGTTTTTTAAAAATAACATTAAACATGTTAAGCTTACAATGTTTTTTCATTGAATCTAATAATGTGACGTGCCTAAATAGTGTCCTTATTTGTTTTTTTTTCATCTAATCCTGTTTTTTACAAAAATAAACACCAACAAATGAAACTAAATGTTGGCCACTTTGTGACTGTGCAGCTGATTTATCACACAAAATGTGGTGAGTACACAGAGTTTTGTGTTAATTTAATTCTAAGTGTGTGTGTCCGTGTGTGTGTGGGTGTTTGTGTTGGGGGTTGTGTGAAAATAGTTTTTTTTTCTTTTCGCTTCCGCGACTGCGTATTTCCGCTCTAGAGAACTTACCACTCTGCTCTTCACAGCATTGCAGACATCAATAAAGTTTATTTTAATGACAGCATAGATTTTAGACCAATCACATGCTAACACACACTATAAATATATGCCCAAAAAAGGAAAACGCCATTGCCATGATGCGTGCAGCACCATTCACACGGCGGGAACTCCGCTTGCTAGTGGCGGTGATGGACCGACGCGTAGGCCGCGTAGGGCGTTTTATCCCAAATAGGGTTAAACGCGAGGCCTACGCGGAGGTCCGCCGCCTGCTACGGAGCCGCCTCCGCTGCCGCAGGAGCATAATCCAATTAGAGAGGCGCTGGAGCGACCTGCGGAGGCGCACGCCAGACCTCCTGGCGGAGCTCCGCCAACAGATCAGGACCCTACGTGTCCGCAGTAAGTAACATTTCGTGCTGTGACGGGTTTTACGCATAACCTTTGCAAACTTTAGTTAAGTGTGAGTGCTAAAATGTTTTATAAAAAAATTAGCATGAGTGTGTGTAGGTAGGTTATGCAGTGATGCATACCTCCCAATATGACCTTTTGCAAGAGGAACAGAATACTCTGCTTAGGGATTTGTCACTTAATTGTTAGTCTCAAGTTTTCTCAGCACAAGTGATGGCAATCATACATTAAGAGTGAAGTGACGGAGCAGAACATTATGTCCCTCCTGGAGAGACTCCTGTTGGGAGGTATGGTACTGACTGTATGTTGAGCATAATTACTACACAGGAAGAAAACTGAACAAAATAACCTGCTCAGTGGTTCACCAAATGTTAAAAATGTGTGCGTTTTATTACACTGGGGATGTTGTTTAGATTTTAAAATGTGAATATTTTTTTTTTTGGATAGAAGGTATTTGTTTTTTTTTACAGATATTAGGTTTGTTTGCTAAGGCCAACATCAGCCTAATATATATTTCACTAACTTAGTAATGTTAACCCTGTCTCTTTAACATGGTACAGAACCGAGTAATAGGAATATGCTGTGGGTCAAAATAATTATGTTTTAATACAAATTTAACATATGTCATTATAGGGCGAGCACAACGGCAAGGGGCTGGTGCTGGAAGGCAACACCAGCAACTTTCACCATCCCCATCCCCTTCACCATCACCCTCCCCCTCTCCGGCCCAATCACCCTCTCCTGCCCAATCCCCCTCTCCGGCCCAATCACCCTCTCCTGCCCAATCCCCCTCTCCTGCCCAATCCCCCTCTCCTGCCCAATCCCCCTCTCCTGCCCAATCCCCCTCTCCGGCCCAATCCCCCTCTCCGGCCCAATCCCCCTCTCTGGCCCAATCCCCCTCTCCGGCCCAATCCACCTCTCCTGCCACCTCTCCCTCTCCTGCCCAATCCCCCTCTCCGGCCCAATCCCCCTCTCCGGCCCAAACCCCCTCTCCGGCCCAAACCCCCTCTCCGGACCAATCCCCCTTCCTGCCACCTCTCCCTCTCCTGCCCAATCCCCCTCTCCTGCCACCTATGCCTCACCTGCACAAACCCCCTCTGCAGGCCACACCCCCTCTCCAGCCCAAGCCCACAGTTTGGACAAATTCCCCTCTCTGCCCCCCTCACCCGCTGTGTCCCTAAATAACTCACCCACACCCTCACCCTATAATTCAAAATCCCACTCTCTAACTACATCCCCCTTCCATCCACTCACACAATTTGACCCTCCTTCCCCCATCCTGCCTCCTTCCCCCATCCAGCACCCATCCCCCATCCAGCCAACCTCACCCCTCCAGCCTCTATCCCCCAGCCAGCAACCACCACCCATCCAGCCTCCATCACCCAGCCAGCCGACGTCGTAGACAGAATGGGCAGCAGAGGCCCCGGAGCCACTACAGGGAAGTGTCCAAGTGGCAGAGGAGAGTAAGTTCCCACACATTAATTATTTTTTTTTAAATGTAAAAATATAAACATTCTAAAAAATGCAGTTTTGTACTGTGGCCAATCTTTTGTCTAGGTTAAATGCTTGTCTTCTTCATCATGGTATGGATGATGCATTCACATTTATGTGCGTGACATTATATGTACAGTGTGTACATCTGGTTGTTAATCACTATGTTGACAGGTTTGCCTGCACAACAAGGTTTGTATGTGAAACATTTTATGATACACATTTAGACCACAGTTACTTTTTGGGTGTGTTTTTACTTTTACAATTGAGCTTGGCTATTGCAAAATTTGCAAACAAAAGTCACAGGAGTCACTTTGTTAGCCAGACTAACGACACAATGATATGTGTTATGAAAGTTACACGCCAAAAAAAAAAAAATTGCTTTTGAAACACGTTTGACGTGATATTTGATGTAAGGCAACCTTACAGGGAGTGTGGGGATGCTAGGATATGTTGTCCTTCTGAAGATGATAATATGCAGTATGATGATGCAGGTGAAAACATCACACAAAAAAATGTCTGCTTCACTACAGATGTGACTGCTGACCAGTATGGGGTTACATGTACTAATTTTGGGGTGTGATTGTAGCTTGGAGATTTACCATAGCAAACAAACAATAACAACTTCTCTGAAATTTACCACCTTCTACAAGATAAGTTTAATGAGATTGGTTGCTATGGGCAACATCACATCTTAAATATAACTCCCATCTTAGGAAATGAACATCATGGTGTGTTAAACTTTTACACATAGGCAATTTTTTAGAAAAAACATTGCTGAGTATGCTTGTGTGGTGCTATGCTACTGTTTGGAAATTTATACTTCCATGATGTATCTCATTTTATCTTAAAGTGTGCTTTGTGGAATTGTAATGTAATAGGTAATATTTTTTTTTTATTATAAAAAATTTTTACTCTGCATTTCAGATGTTGCCATTGGAGATCCCTCAAGCCTGGCAGGCATAATTGCAAGAATGCAGTCGAATTTGGAGGCCATGTTGGCTGAACTGAATAATTTAAAAGAATTTGTTCTCAAGAAATAAAACTGTTTTTTTGTTAAAAATTATTCTTAAA